>NW_015505978.1:446066-449211 GCF_001515645.1 Sinocyclocheilus grahami | reverse complement strand
AACTTTTATAAAGAATATCTCTTTGGATTTGAGACTTTAGTCTTTGCAACTTTACAGATCTTCTTTATGCACCAGGAGCTTGTAACACTCCAAAGAGAAAGGAAAAATTTAAATCGCTTCATATGACCCCTTTAAAATATTCAATATTTTTTCCACCAGATTGTATTAGACATGTAGAACATGTAAAACTGCTCACTCTCAGCAGTCTATAAGATTTAACACTCTGTTGTAAGCTACGCACAGTTCAAATCTTGCTTTGCATGTTCTAATTTTTAATTTTAAAGTCCCCCGTAGTCAAAAATTGTATCCTTTAAAACTCATCTTTGATCATAAAAATGACATATTTAAAAAAATTATTGTGAAAATAATTTTCTCATGCTTTAAAGGGGTCATATGATGCGATTTAAATTTTTCCTTTCTCTTTGGAGTGTTACAAGCTCTTGGTGCATAAAGAAGATCTGTAAAGTTGCAAAGACTAAAGTCTCAAATCCAAAGAGATATTCTTTATAAAAGTTAAATTCGTCATGCCTGGAGCTGATCCGTGCTGGTTGCTGAGGAAATACTTCAACTTCGCGCAGTCGATCGCCGGATCGGCTTTCACCGTGGACGAAGCAGAGTCCACATCGTCACATGTGGTTGCCGCAGGCATCACAATATGGTAAGGGACGTAACATTTCCGTCACACGCTTGAGGAATTCGCCCAATCACAACGCACTGGATATGACATAACAAAAACTTGATTTTCACCACAGGGGGACTTTAACAATCTTATAGTGAATGAGCAGATTTATGTTTATACGCTGAGGACAGAGACTGCAAGGATGTCTAAACTGTCATCCTCTGTCCCACTGACTCTTAACAAGCATAGTGCAAATAATTCTGTAAGTGGAGGAAGCGTTTATTTGAAGAAACAGAATTTCTGATGATCTTTTTGCTATTGGAACCTCAAGAATTTATACCTGGATTGTGGATTCCCAAAACCCATACCCATACATGTACGCCTGTGTGTGTGTGAGTGAGTGTGTGTGTATGTGGAGGGGCAGCTGTGGGTCATCATGTGATGGCTAATGGTTAATGGCAGACTGGTGGGGGCACAACCTGATGGTTGTCTCTCGCTCTCTCAGGCCTCAGGGGACTCATCCGTCTGTCATCACATACACACTGAGTGATAGGATAAGAGATAGATGCTACCAATGACTGTCAGTTAAAAAGAGAAAAAAAAACTTTAAGCCTTTTAGTAACAAACTATTATATCTATTACTATTATATCGGGTAAAAATCAGCTGTGGCGGGTAACGCTGTCAAATCACTAGCCAGTAAAATAGCTTGAATGCAACTCTACACCCTTGCCTCATTTACTATATGTGGATTTATGAATACGCAAATTAGCCCCGCCTCCACTCAGTCACATAGCAGCCAGCCATGATCCAGCGCCTCCTGAACTGTACTGAACTGTAGTAAACACGATACAATGGCAAGTGGAAATATTGGTTTAATTAAGCCATATGTGTTTGAACCAGAAATACATTAACCTGGCTGCCTTCTCACTAGACCCTCTGCTTTGCAGCACAGTTACTAATATGCTAAGGATAGGATCCCTTGACGCGATTGAGTTTTGTGACGTAGCAAAACAAAGGCTGTTTCAAACCGCGTTTCTGTGACTGCCTTTGGGAAACTACAGTTTTAAGGAGAAAATACTCAGCAATGGTGTTGATAAATGGATTGGCACATGGTTTGTCTAAAAGCATATTAAAAACAACACATAGACAAATAAATGACATAACAAAAACTTGATTTTCACCACAGGGGGACTTTAACAATCTTATAGTGAATGAGCAGATTTATGTTTATACGCTGAGGACAGAGACTGCAAGGATGTCTAAACTGTCATCCTATGTCCCACTGACTCTTAACAAGCATAGTGCAAATAATTCTGTAAGTGGAGGAAGCGTTTATTTGAAGAAACAGAATTTCTGATGATCTTTTTGCTATTGGAACCTCAAGAATTTATACCTGGATTGTGGATTCCCAAAACCCATACCCATACATGTACGCCTGTGTGTGTGTGAGTGAGTGTGTGTGTATGTGGAGGGGCAGCTGTGGGTCATCATGTGATGGCTAATGGTTAATGGCAGACTGGTGGGGGCACAACCTGATGGTTGTCTCTCGCTCTCTCAGGCCTCAGGGGACTCATCCGTCTGTCATCACATACACACTGAGTGATAGGATAAGAGATAGATGCTACCAATGACTGTCAGTTAAAAAGAGAAAAAAAAACTTTAAGCCTTTTAGTAACAAACTATTATATCTGAAAGTTATATATATAGGGTTTGAAATCAACACCCGCCAACCCGCCAAATGCGGGTAAAAATCAGCTGTGGCGGGTAACGCTGTCAAATCACTAGCCAGTTTGGCGGGTTACTTTTCGTAAGTTATGTTCACTCATTAATTTCTTTTGGAAGTTCATGCAAGCCAAATCTGCGCAGGTTTAGCGCAAATACTGAACTCGTGAGACATCATGGCATTATCGAGTATATTATAAAACCAAACAAAACACACCTAAGTTACAAAGTGCACGCATACGCGACGTGATGTAGTCTGGTTAGACTAAATTTGTGCTGTGCGCATTTAGAGTGCATTCTTTCGTTGCATAATTCAGTCTGTTAATATGCATTACGAATGATCACATAATTCAAGATAAGGGGGTTGGAAAATGTATATATTTATATCAATTCATATAGGCTAGTAGTTAATATCACACGAAGAGTGCCGTTTAAAAAAAAATCAGCATTGGTTACAAATGTGATATTGATTTTATACAACAGTTCAATAAACAATAAGTTAATATCAAGAGACTTACGTTTTAGACACCATATTGGCTGTTTTTGCGTTATTTTGCCAACAGGAAACATTCCAAACACAGCGCTGTTTTGCGTCTCTGAGCAAAATCAACCGTTTAAATGCCAAATTGTCATAGCAAAGTCAGAATTACCTCCTCCCTAGGTTCATAAAATGCATTGCTGTTCTGTTGCAAGTAATCTTAAAGATTCCTAAATGCATCTACTTTCGGAAGGCCAAATAAAGTGCTTTTGCTTTCGCCTAGAAACACACAGCGTCTCCCTGACATGGCTGCTTCAACACTAAC
>NW_015505978.1:441905-446043 GCF_001515645.1 Sinocyclocheilus grahami | reverse complement strand
TATATATATATATATATATGTATGTATATATATATATATATATATATATATATATATATATATATATATATAAGAGCAGTACATTTACATGTACATTTAAAAACACACACACAAATAAATACTCCATTCTACATACGATCATGATCGTAATCGTAAACCCAGCTGGTGTGATCAAACACATTCAGATTATTCAGTGCTCTGTGGTCCAATCTGTAAATTACTCACACATTAGTCAGTACAATTTACTGCCAAGATGATAGAAGCACACATAAATTACTCAGTATGGTCTTCACACCAACATGCTTACAAGCAAAAACACTCACCAATTAGTCATAACATTACATTGTGCATTTGGCTTTTGTCAGCTGGACTGATTCCAGCATGACTGCATCGTGTCAATCTTTCCATCCCAATGTCCTTAACACACAAGCTGTGATAATTTATCACACTCACTGGCTTACCTACTATAATACGATACGATCGTATATTCTGGCGAGCCGGCATTGAAACACTTTACGTGTGTAAATGAATTCATGGAGTGTGGCTGGTCTTTGAGGAGGCCCAGACTCTCACAGAGAGCGTTCTACAATGCTTGCAAGGTCGCTGTGAATAACAGCCGAGTAGTGTTTACTGTAAGCACATCTGAGGACATGTCAGCAGTGTAACGCATTGATTAGCCCACTCACTGCTGGATCTTCAGTACTCGCTAAAAACTGTAAGGCTGTTTACTTGTATAAAGCTCTTGAAGAGGCAGTTGAACAATAAAGTGGCACCTTAAAAAGATGCTTAAAAAGACTAGACACCTCTTTTTAGTTTTTACCACCCAGCACTTAAAACCAGGTTACTTGCATCTGTTTGTGGGTCAAAACCAGTATGAGTGTTCATGATAAAGAAGAGAGGAAAAAAAAAACTTTTAAAATCTAGTTTAATTCAAGTTATGAGAGAAAAAAAACATATATAAAATGTGCAAAATATTAAAATATGAAAGCAACACAATATACAGTACGAGTATATCACATTTAATAGTGAATAACATTCAATTAAGCATCCAAACACATTACACTTTGTTCACATTTAAGTATATTCTTTTAAAGTGTATTATTTCCGTAAATTGTCCTCTTTTTATATGCTAAAATGTATGTCTGTTTCATTAGGGATCACATGACTTCAGTGATTTAATTATTTTAAATATGCTTATTTTTTATTATGATATCAGGACAGTGGTAACACCCTGACATTTTTGAGTTTATGGACCTCAAAAAGTATTCAAATGAATTTTAATTCAGAAATGAAAACCTTGCTCATTATAGAAAAGTTGTATTTAAGTCAGAGTATTAATGAACTGCATTTTAAATGTATTTTTTAATCATTTAAAAAGTAGACACAAAAAATGAGTGTCATGTCTTTGACCCTTGTGTTTTAATGAATAGCTTTCTGTTGAGTGTATGCAGTGAAATTAGTCATTTACTGCGTGATATTCCTCAAGACTGCAGTGAGACACAAGTGCATACACAAGTTGTTGGTGCTCTTTAAACTCAATTTAAACTGCCAAGCAATCGGTCTCAAACAAACACTATATAACACTCTCAAACAGCCACTATATATAGTAGCTGATTATATATCCTACCTGAGCCCCTGTGAGAGGTGTGACACTGAGAGGGCAAACAGGAGAGAATGGGGATAGTGAGCGTCCTAGAGGTGATAGAGTGAGGGAGGGCTTTTCTAAACGTCACACATAGGGGGAAAAGTCTCCAATAATGGGAAGGCCGACAGATGCTCCAGTTTCCTTGACAGAAATGGAGGTCAAGTGGAGATTTATGTAAAAGGGAAAACAGGCAGCGAGGGAGAGAAGAGGAAAGTGCATATTATGACTTTAACTAGTGGATGGGGAGGACAGAGCAGCAACGCAATGATTTTACACAGACAGCAGAGAAAAGGAATGAGGCAGAGGAAGTGCCTTAAAACAGTTGGGAAGGAGTGGTTTAGAGTGTTTCCCAGGCATTTTTGTCTTAGATGCTTCTGCAGCACCATCAGTAAGGCTCAAGTAGCTCCTCATTAACACCAAACAGTTCTCTCATATGCTCAAAATCATTCTGCATTCATTTTATTAAAGTGTCCATCATTACAGAGACTGCAGAAAAGCAGCAAAAAACAAAACAAAACCTGTACAGGTGCATCTCAATAAATTAGAATGTCGTGGAAAAGTTCATTTATTTCAGTAATTCAACTCAAATTGTGAAACTCGTGTATTAAATCAATTCTATGCACACAGACTGAAGTAGTTTAAGTCTTTGGTTCTTTTAATTGTGATGATTTTGGCTCACATTTCACAAAAACCCACCAATTCACTATCTCAACAAATTAGAATACTTCATAAGACCAATAAAAACCAGTGCCCTAGGCAGCTTAATTGACCATTATTTACAATTTATCTCTCAAGACGCTTGCGCTGACTAACTTCAAGTCAAGACGATTGGGAAAGGCTCGAGGTTTTGGCAGCGGCGCTGCCACATCAGTTACCAAAGCCAACAAAGACATCATCGGGCTCTCATGCCAAGCATAAATGAATAAACATCCAATTGAGAAATGTCTCATGCACTTTCTTAACATGCACTTTCTTAAAATGCACAATTTCTAAAGTCTTTGGCAGAAGGATCTGTCCAGTAGTCAGGAACTAATTCCATAAGTAGTATATAAGTGTGTAATTCCACTTTATTTTTTTGTTTTCACATAGAAATTAGTTTAAGTTGCTTGCTAATGTTTGGCGTGACCTGAGAACATTATCGGTTCAGTTTGAGAGATAAAGCCAGTGTGGCCTCAGAAGTTTCTGGCTAGAAAGCAATAACAACTGACAGATGCAATAATAGGCCTATGAGTATTAAAATATGAAAACACACACAGGTACAATGGTACTTCGTTGTATAAAACATAGTTCAAGATTGACAGACATAAGAAAAGCATGAAGGATCTTCTTATTTGATTTAGATGTCCTCTAATTATGAGCACCTTATTCACACAGTCTTAAAAGGAGCAAAAAAAAGACTTCTTTGATGTTGACTTCAAACCCATTTCCACCAGCACTTTAAAGCTAGACTGCTCTATTTTTAAGATGATACACTGCTGAGCATTCTACCTCAAAATGCCATTCCATTATATTCGGGTTTTGCATTTATTGCACAATGAAGCAGTAACTGTTTTGTGTAGAGCCAAAATACAGTAAAAGTGTTTCATCAAGGTAACTATAGAAATATAGCTAGATAAAACATTACCTTTTACACTTTAGCTCAATTAGCTGTATACAAATATCTGTACTTTCAGTGCTGAATTTAATGAAGATCTCAGTTATTGACCACTGAAGAAAGTATAGGCAAGTATAACAAAAAATTTAATTTTAAAGGGTTAGTTCACCCAAAAATCACACACGCATACACTGTTTCCGTTCAATCAAATCACAACAATGTAGGAAACAGATCCGGCGTGACGCAGCTGGCACAGAACAACATACGCTGTTTACGTCCAGCGGATATTCTCCAAAATGGCACCAGGGTGATGCGGAGGAGACAAATTGTTGAATAAAGTTTTCTTTTTTTCTTTTGCGCACAAAAAGTATTCTCGTAGCTTCGTATAATTACGGTTGAACCCCTGATGTCACATGGATTATTTTACCGATCTCCTTGCTACGTTTCTGGACTTGGAAACATTTCAGTTGCGTTGCTGTCTATGCAGGGTCAGACAGCTCTCAGATTCCATCAAAAATATCTTAATTTGTGTTCCGAAGATTAACGAAGGTCTTGCGGGTTTGAAACGACATGAGGGTGAGTAATTAATGACAGAATTTTCATTTCTGGATGAACTTTCCCTTTAATTGCAATGAACACGTTTTAGTTCTGACAGCACGTCTAAAGCCAGCTGCGCAGTTCACAGTTCTCTGCCTTTTTTATTTTTAAACTTCTTGAATATGACACTTGCTCTTGTTGCATTATGGGATAGTTCAGGGTCCACCGGTCGCACACTTCACAATCTAAGTCATTCACTCAGGTATTGTTCGTCTGAATTTTCTAATATTCTGAATATATATATATATATATATATATATATATATATATATATATATATATATATATATATATATATATAT
>NW_015505978.1:430720-440418 GCF_001515645.1 Sinocyclocheilus grahami | reverse complement strand
CACTGATGCAGTAATTCATGCAAAAGGAGCCCCTACCAAGTATTGAGTACATGTACAGTAAATGAACATACTTTCCAGAAGGCCAACAATTCACTAAAAATGTTTTTTTTATTGGTCTTATGAAGTATTCTAATTTGTTGAGATAGTGAATTGGTGGGTTTTTGTTAAATGTGAGCCAAAATCATCACAATTAAAAGAACCAAAGACTTAAACTACTTCAGTCTGTGTGCATTGAATTTATTTAATACACGAGTTTCACAATTTTAGTTGAATTACTGAAATAAATGAACTTTTCCACGACATTCTAATTTATTGAGATGCACCTGTATACACTACTGTATAAAAGTCTGGGGTCAGTAAGATTTTTTTATGTTTTTGAAAGATGTCTCTTTATTCTCACCAAGTCTGCATTTATTTAATAAAAAATGAAGGAATATTGTGAAATATTATTACAATTTTAAATACAAGTTTTCTATTTTTATATATATTTATATTTTCAAACGTAATGTATTGCAGTGATGGTAAAGCTGAATTTTCAGCATCATTACTCCAGTCTTCAGTGTCACATGATCTTCAGAAATCATTCTAATATGCTGATTTGCTGCTTAAGAAAGATTTCTTATTAATATCAGTGTTGAAAACAGTTGTGCTGCTTAATATTTTTACGGAAATTGTGATATATTTATTTTAAGAGTCCTTCAAAAGAAATGTTTTTAACAGTAATTTTTAATTTTACAAATTAAACAGTAATGATACATGGCATATCAGACATGCTGGGAGTAAGAATCCTGAGCTATACTCGTTTTCACCAAGTTGCCATAACTAGGCAGCGAATTTTGTGCCAAGAGCTAAACAAAGCACACAACCAGTGCCCTAGGCAGCTTAATTGACCATTATTTACAATTTATCTCTCAAGACGCTTGCGCTGACTAACTTCAAGTCAAGACGATTGGGAAAGGCTCGAGGTTTTGGCAGCGGCGCTGCCACATCAGTTACCAAAGCCAACAAAGACATCATCGGGCTCTCATGCCAAGCATAAATGAATAAACATCCAATTGAGAAATGTCTCATGCACTTTCTTAACATGCACTTTCTTAAAATGCACAATTTCTAAAGTCTTTGGCAGAAGGATCTGTCCAGTAGTCAGGAACTAATTCCATAAGTAGTATATAAGTGTGTAATTCCACTTTATTTTTTTGTTTTCACATAGAAATTAGTTTAAGTTGCTTGCTAATGTTTGGCGTGACCTGAGAACATTATCGGTTCAGTTTGAGAGATAAAGCCAGTGTGGCCTCAGAAGTTTCTGGCTAGAAAGCAATAACAACTGACAGATGCAATAATAGGCCTATGAGTATTAAAATATGAAAACACACACAGGTACAATGGTACTTCGTTGTATAAAACATAGTTCAAGATTGACAGACATAAGAAAAGCATGAAGGATCTTCTTATTTGATTTAGATGTCATCTAATTATGAGCACCTTATTCACACAGTCTTAAAAGGAGCAAAAAAAAGACTTCTTTGATGTTGACTTCAAACCCATTTCCACCAGCACTTTAAAGCTACACTGCTGATACACTGCTGAGCATTCTACCTCAAAATGCCATTCCATTATATTCGGGTTTTGCATTTATTGCACAATGAAGCAGTAACTGTTTTGTGTAGAGCCAAAATACAGTAAAAGTGTTTCATCAAGGTAACTATAGAAATATAGCTAGATAAAACATTACCTTTTACACTTTAGCTCAATTAGCTGTATACAAATATCTGTACTTTCAGTGCTGAATTTAATGAAGATCTCAGTTATTGACCACTGAAGAAAGTATAGGCAAGTATAACAAAAAATTACATTTTAAAGGGTTAGTTCACCCAAAAATCACACACGCATACACTGTTTCCGTTCAATCAAATCACAACAATGTAGGAAACAGATCCGGCGTGACGCAGCTGGCACAGAACAACATACGCTGTTTACGTCCAGCGGATATTCTCCAAAATGGCACCAGGGTGAGACGAATTGTTGAATAAAGTTTTCTTTTTTTCTTTTGCGCACAAAAAGTATTCTCGTAGCTTCGTATAATTACGGTTGAACCCCTGATGTCACATGGATTATTTTACCGATCTCCTTGCTACGTTTCTGGACTTGGAAACATTTCAGTTGCGTTGCTGTCTATGCAGGGTCAGACAGCTCTCAGATTCCATCAAAAATATCTTAATTTGTGTTCCGAAGATTAACGAAGGTCTTGCGGGTTTGAAACGACATGAGGGTGAGTAATTAATGACAGAATTTTCATTTCTGGATGAACTTTCCCTTTAATTGCAATGAACACGTTTTAGTTCTGACAGCACGTCTAAAGCCAGCTGCGCAGTTCACAGTTCTCTGCCTTTTTTATTTTTAAACTTCTTGAATATGACACTTGCTCTTGTTGCATTATGGGATAGTTCAGGGTCCACCGGTCGCACACTTCACAATCTAAGTCATTCACTCAGGTATTGTTCGTCTGAATTTTCTAATATTCTGAATATATATATATATATATATAAACGGACGCATAAGAAGAAAACGCTTTTAACTAGAACTACTGGTTGCATAGCAACGGCAGAAAATCAGCGTCAGAATTCTACGGGGTCAGTTCTAGATCCCAGTGATCCCTAGATCTATAGCCTACTTCATAAAAATATTACATATTATATATACTATAAATATCAATCCACTTAAAAATTTACAGTCGAAGCAGAGTATTATTTAACTTGTCCAAAATGAGCGTTTCATTTGGCTTTTAAGAAAGATTTCCCTACATTTATCTCAGAAAAACGTGACTATATGAAAGCTGAGAAGGAATTTCTTTTGCACACAAACATAGAGAGAGAGAGAGCGCGCGCGCACTCGCGTGAGATGCTGTAGCACCTTTAAAGCGATGACATCATGACAACTGTGAGCCACTGATGACAGAGAGACTTATCTTTAAGCAATAATCGCATCGTATAAAGAAAGCACGAGCCCAAGCAAACATGAATAATGAATGGCAACGAAATCAAGCTAAATCGTCCGGCTAAACTGAACGCCTCCACACAGAAGTGAATGCGGCCACTGAGCCCGTCTGCTGCAGAAAACAAAACTGTCGCATCATATCTAGCGGATCAGACGTTAAGTACAACATGTCACGGACGATATTCCCCGCACGCGCCAGAACTATTCCTCACTTGAGAGCACACACTGTACTGACTGGCGTTATAACGCACTGCACCTATGATGATGAATCCTTATTAAAGAGCGAAGGATCAAAGAACGCAAATTGTGTCGATGACATCGAGCGTAGGAAGGAGGGATGTCGTTCCTGAGGGACGCACGGGGAGCCTGAGAAACCCGACGCCCGTCTCGCCAGCAGTCTCTCAGAGTTGAGCAGCCAAGGGAGGGTGAATGAATCCTCAGATGCACTGTGAGACTCACCTCAGGAACGCACTGTGTACTTCCAGCGCCCTGCTGCACATACTGATGCCACAGATTTCACGAGAGCACGATGTTCATTCGGAGAAAAGCACATGCTTAGAGTGATACTCGCATCCCCTATGTTCTGGACTGCACGGGTTATACCAGGTGACGGGCTATAGGAGAAGCTAACGGGATGCTTACCTCCACACTTGTCCCATCTGGAGGATGTGTATGAGCGTCTGCCAGACCCACACTGATACGCGACAGCATCTGACCCTGCCGTACACCCCTGCGCTCGTGCCAGCCGTGGCTCTCCGGCCGCTGCTGAGACCCTCCACGGTGCCCAGGCCGCCCCCCGTGTAATCCTGCACGAACCACCTGAAGCTCAAGATCTGGACAAGCACCGACGGCACCAGCACGAAGAACAGTGTGAGTCCGAACCAGAGGTAGTCCTGCTTGACGTAGTAGTCAAGCGCGAGCCATAAGTCAGTGCCTACGTCCCAGAAGAAGACGAGGAGCGCGAGGACGATCCACAGGCAGTCCAACCACAGGCGCTCCTCGCGAGGTGGCCGCCTGACGTCTCTCCCCTTGCCCAGGAGGTAATGCAGACAGGCGCTCCGGCAGCCCCAGTAGCACGACGAGGTGTTGCAGCAGTGGCAGATGTGGAAGGAGCTGCCCTGCCGCGGGTCGTCCTCGCAGCTCCCCACCGTCTCGTCCAGGTTGTGCAGCTGGGCGAAACCGGTGACGACCCCCCGACCGTCGGATTTCGCTGCCATCTTGCTCTCCAAAGCGCACACCTCCGGTTTCCGAGGCTCGTGACGTCACTTCCCCGACACCTGTTCCTCCAGAGTACCCCTAATGAGGTAGCCATGGAGTTGTGGGGTGACGGTGACGCCAGAGAGGCAGTGCATCCTCCTGCGTCGCTCCGGACGGGGAAGTCAGCGCTGTTCTCGCCCTCGAGTCGGCACAGGTCAGAGACGAACTCCTGGAAGCGGGTTCTTGTCACCTGCGCATTGTGTCTGCAGCGGGACTGTTCCCTGAGACACCCGACGCCGCTGACTGGATGTCTCGTCTGAACGGAGACGCGGATCCTTACTCATCTCGGATGCCACCTAGTGCTCGATTCAACACCTCAGGACTGGGGGATGCTGAGTGATGTAATGCTGTAGCGTTCTTAACCCTTTCGGACATGTTCAAGAGATGCTCGCCTTGAAAATGTGCTCCTCGTCAGGTGGAACAACACTTTTGCATACAGCCTACAGATGCATAATGCCTTTCACATTCTCCTCCTCTCTTCTGTGCCGTCATGGCATCAAGATGATCAAGATTCAGTATAATGTAATAAACACATTTGAATGAGACTTAAACAAGATGTGCATACAAATCCACTCACAAAATGAATCCCCGACACCTGTTCCTCCAGAGTACCCCTAATGAGGTAGCCATGGAGTTGTGGGGTGACGGCGACGCCAGAGAGGCAGTGCATCCTCCTGCGTCGCTCCGGACGGGGAAGTCAGCGCTGTTCTCGCCCTCGAGTCGGCACAGGTCAGAGACGAACTCCTGGAAGCGGGTTCTTGTCACCTGCGCATTGTGTCTGCAGCGGGACTGTTCCCTGAGACACCCGACGCCGCTGACTGGATGTCTCGTCTGAACGGAGACGCGGATCCTTACTCATCTCGGATGCCACCTAGTGCTCGATTCAACACCTCAGGACTGGGGGATGCTGAGTGATGTAATGCTGTAGTGTTCTTAACCCTTTCGGACATGTTCAAGAGATGCTCGCCTTGAAAATGTGCTCCTCGTCTTTTGCATACAGCCTACAGATGCATAATGCCTTTCACATTCTCCTCCTCTCTTCTGTGCCGTCATGGCATCAAGATGATCAAGATTCAGTATAATGTAATAAACACATTTGAATGAGACTTAAACAAGATGTGCATACAAATCCACTCACAAAATGAATTTAATTCAAGGCAAATAGATGGAAGTGCGGGGCGAAACGTGCATGTTTGCGGTCAGGTATAGGCCTGTGCATCTATGCTGTCCTGTTTGTGACAAACAACTCTCTTCTGTGAAAACTAGAAGAGCTCAGCACATTTGTAAACGTAACAGCCTCTCCCTGGATGAAAGTAGCAACAAAAATAGAGCACATCTGTAAAATGAGGCACGAAAAATGTTGTGACAAGAAAACGGTCCTTACTATTTGTACCCACCTGTCTCTTCCTTTCTCCTGTGTGCGTGTGTTTTAAAGAGTTGGATTAATTCATATTTGTCTGTTTGTCTGTCTGTCTGTCAGTTCTGTTGTATTATTCTGCTGTTTAAAATATGTCCATCGTATCTCGTCGCAGTCAGCATTCAGATATTTCTAATTAATGACAGTTGTCTTGGGCAACACTCATTTTCTCATGTTCTGTCTTTCTGCAATTTTGAAAAGTTTACTAAATATTCTTTTTATATTTTAAATATTAAAATAAGATTTATTTTGCATATAGGCTACCTTTTTCTGTGTTTGTGTTTTAAATTAGTTCACTCTTGTGACTTTTAACTATTGACAGCACACACTGATTTGCTCATTTAAGCTGATCTACACTCTTAAAAATAAAGGTGCTTCAAAAGGTTCTTCAAGCGATGCCATAGAAGAACCATTTTTGGTTCCACAAAGAACCATTCAGTCAAAGGTTCTTTAAAGAACCATCTCTTTCTTACCTTTTTGTAATCTGAAGAACCTTTTTTCACCACAAAGAACCTTTTGTGAAACAGAAGGGTTCTTCAGATGTTAAAGGTTCTTTATGGAACCATTTAGACAAAAAAGGTTCTTCTATGGCATCATGAAGCACCTTTATTTTTAAGAGTGTAGCTGGTCTCCCATACAACCCCCAAAACCTCTCTATAACACACCAACAGACCAGCCTGGTCAGATTTTGAGACCAAATAAGACCAGCAACCAGTTCAAGCTGGTTTCAACAGGAATTTTGGAGAATGGAATTTCGTTATTTACCAAAAAAAAAAATTCTCAATTGCAACTTTCTTGGTCTCCCAACTGGGTCAAACTGTACCCAACACCCCACATTCACATTGAATACATACCATTTATTAGACGGTGAATGTGGTTTCACCAAGTACAACATGTTCCTGGATCAACATCCTTTAGGGTTAGGGATTGGGTTAGGTCTATATTTTTGGACAGTAATGTTGATCCAGGAACATGTCTTACTTGGCAAAATCACGGCGACTTTTACTAGACTCCTAAATTCAGCCTTTATCCCTCTATGGGATATCGTCATTTATAAATGACGCTAAGAAAATTACATTTAAAATTCAATATTAAGTTCAACCAACAAAATTTTATTTTAGTTATGTCAAATGACATCCCCTTCAACCAGTAAAATTAAAATATATTAGCCATATGCGTCACATTTTTGGTAACAAAGTAGTAAAGGAGACATTAGCACATCACATGCTCTCAAGGCTCCAGAGAGAGCTCATTTTAAACTAGAAAATACATATAAATTCAAGTTATAAAAAATATAATTGTACAGCCAAATGTGTTTTCTAAAGGTTTTTTTGTCATTAATGCACTTTTATAAAAACAACAACCCAAGAGACCAACAAATCTGAGCGTCATGCATAACTGATAAAGTCCTATTATGTGATGCATATTTTGTGTAGCTGGCACTATTGACCAGCATTGGCGGGCAGTATAATAGACTTTATGCATGTGTTTTAGGTTCATTTTTGTAAGATTTTTGTAAGATGAAGAGACAAATCTGTACTTATTTCAGAAAGATAATATGATATGAGTGCATCAGAAAATCAGGTTGTAGTAATAAAACAAGTTGTTGAGGACCAAGGAGGATAGAAGCAATGAGTGTGAGGGCAGTGATGAAGAATAGGTTGTTGTGGAAGTCAGGCATTTGGGTACATTATTGTATGCCAGTTTGAAAGATGTGATCCATACAACAACCAGAGGTCAGGAAAGATGCCAATGTCTATTGACATTACTATACTGACAGACAGCGATGCTCCAATGATAACTGCACAAGTCAACATCTACTTATGTGTGGGTTGTGTGGGGTACACTGAAAAAGAAGAGTCTTGTTGATTTTCACATGTGCTACGATAATTGATTTGAAATTCCAAGATGAAACTCAATGTTAAAGTTGTTTTAATGCTTTTGAAACACTAAGACATGGTTTTCAGGCAGTGAAATTGCATCCGAATTTGTGTCACGTTTTAGACATTTTCATGCGTGAG
Source organism: Sinocyclocheilus grahami (assembly GCF_001515645.1). Classification (NCBI taxonomy): domain Eukaryota; kingdom Metazoa; phylum Chordata; class Actinopteri; order Cypriniformes; family Cyprinidae; genus Sinocyclocheilus; species Sinocyclocheilus grahami. Next base: position 432,729 of record NW_015505978.1, on the reverse strand, counting down.
TTCCAAATCAAATATAGCAGCACAATAATTTTTTTTTACTGTTTTTTGAAACAGTAAGACCTTTTCACTTTTTTCAGATAGGGAAAAAGCATTTGATTGTGTGTGAAGTTTCAGACAATTTGCCAAAAATAATTTACCCTAATGGGACAACGTCAGTTATAAATGACGGATCCCTAAAAAAAAGGACAAAGGTCAGATTAAGAAAAATGATTTTACACCTAAATATAATTATGTAAAATATAAAGTCAATTATTTTTTAAGCTGTAAATTCACAATTAGTCCTATAGAGGGTTATTCTTTGAAAACCCATGGCATCAGCAGCCGATCTGCACTCTGAGTTATTTCTCAATGCCTTGACTCCGGTTTCCTCCAGGTGTCAATCAAACTAAAGAGCAAGCATAGAGAAAGAAAACTTTGATCCTTGCCAAAAGCATTGCTGTTATCCTAAGAAAAAACTTACCACATACCACTTGAGCTCTGATTACAAACCAAAGTGTGTTTTGTCTGCCAGCAAAGCAGTTCCCAATTCCCCCAAAAACGGCATACATTTTTAATGAGAGCAAATGGAGCAGCATATTTTTTTGTGGAGTGTGGGGTTTATGGCACACATGTAACTCAAGCTAAATAATGGAGTGACTGTAATCGTTCACGGCACTCAAGAGACGCCAGACACTCATCTTCCTCCTCAACAGGAGGCTACTCTTCTCCCAGCAGGATTCTGCTAAGACTACAGCAAGAGCCGTGTTGTGAACTCACAAGTGTACACGTGCATGTGTGCACACACACACACACACACACACACACACACGCTTCACTGAAAAGTTATCTTTATAGTCAACACTAAATACTGCACTCGCAAAGGACCAGAAATGTTGATATCAGATATATAAAGACTGTAAAAATCTCTTACATGTCTCAAAATCTCTCAATATAATCTTTGCAATTTTTTTCAATATATAATACTATATATAATATCTTATAATACTATATAATATCATAATATAAAATGCTTGAAATGGCGTAATGCAGTACAATAATGGAACCAATTTATTTATTTATTTATTATTTGTTTATTATATTTATTTATAATAACCCCATAAAACCATTGTGAATTAAGCTTGAAAACATCAAGCCACATTTTTTATTTAATTTTATTTTACTATTTATTTAATTTTATTTAATTTTATTTAATTTTATTTTACTGGTTAACATTAGATCATTTCCAGATACAAGACTCAGTTTAACTTCCTTTGCCATGAAATTAATTATTTTAATTGTCACGTTAACAGTATTGTAAACTATCAGCAACACCAGTAAGACCTGCAAGGTTTAATGGATAACATTGAGAAGCAAGAGGTGTCTATTCCCTGGAATACGTTCCAGAACTGTTTGTTCAGTTCCACAAGTGCACAGTCCACAGTTCAACTAGTGAAAATAAACAGTCCTGACGGTGGAAATGATATACATTTCCCCTTATTAAGCATTTTAAATTTGGTGTATTTGCCAAATATTGCACAGATATAAACCCTACTATTGGTCTAACATGCTAAATATGTGCTAAGTTAAATTTTTTTTTTTTTATTTATGTATTTATTTCAGTTGCGAACATAATATATTTGCGAGCAAAAAATTATATAAAATATAATGAGTTTCATTAACTCCAGTAAATCCATTTCTGACATTACATTTGACATTACAAACATGTTCCACATCTCTTCTATTGTGTATAACATTGTTTAACTGTTTGTATGTTGTATGGTGCTGTTAACCTGTAAATCTTCTTTCACAGCAATGGCAAGCTGGTTTATGGTTAGTTTATGTTGGTCTAGTTGGCCAATATAGCCATGTTGTTCCTCACTAAAGCTTTGTGATAATATTTTATAAACCTGTGTAGAGAACACTAAATTATGTTTTGGTAATTATATTGTATTTTATATTACTACTTACATACAGTTATACTTCTCTAAATTATTTTATTTTATTTTATTTTATTTTATTTTATTTTATTT
>NW_015505978.1:387416-430710 GCF_001515645.1 Sinocyclocheilus grahami | reverse complement strand
AGCTCTGATTACAAACCAAAGTGTGTTTTGTCTGCCAGCAAAGCAGTTCCCAATGCAGTACTGCCATCGAATGCCACCGCTAGGACTCCGTCTCACCCTCCCACAAGCCATCGTAAATCCTCAACACCTGTGGAAGCGCCAGGGACACATTACCAAGATTAAGACGGTGCCACTGTTACATTAATAAGATGATCTCACACTACAGTCCCACTGGTTGCCAATAGGCTTAGATTGTAACATACGGCACAGGCATGGCGGCATTACAGTAATCGTTATTTTTATTAAAACAGTCTTTTGTTAATTAATGAAAAGATGTGTGAGAGAATGACATTTCTCTGCCAACCCTTCCCATTTGGTATCAATTGCAACGGCCATTTGATGTGAATTACATGAAAGTAAGATGTTCAGAGAATGTGTGCACTGCTGCCTCATCTGGCATTCATAAATGGTTCCTGTACCTAAGGAAATGTTTGGAAATCATTCATAAATGCAGTGACTTTGAATTTGCACAGTGCTGCAGGTCTGGTGTGAAGTTCTTCAAATTACCGTGCACTCTCAGTGTCTCTTCTGGGGTTCAGATCTGAGGAAGCTTCACAGAATTGTTTGATGAGTGGAATAAGCTGGAATAACTAGCACTTCTGAGCTAATAATGTAAAAAACTACTATCAAAGTGGCCTGAAGCAAAGAGAAACAGTCTGAGATTCAGTGTCGTGCGTGGTGTTGCATTTAATTGGTGTCATGCACAATGGTAACAAACAGACAATTATTCCATACAATGCAATACGAAGAGAAAAAAACAGGTCTTCACGGATCATTTTAAAACCTTTGTGCATCCAGGTTAAGGACTGATATGCTTGAAATGCAGTACAGTAATACTGGAACCAAGATATCACAGAAAGAAAAACATCCCATATCATCAGGAATATGAGACTTTTTAAATAAAATGCAATTTTAGTTTATTTTAAAGGAATAAATGAAAATTTGCTCAGGTAATCCAAGATGTAGACGAGTTTGTTTCTTCATCACAACAGATTTGGAGAAATGTAGCATTACATCACTTGCTTACCAATGGATCCTCTGCAGTGAATGGGTGCCGTCAGAATGAGAGTCCAAACAGCTGATAAAAACATCACAATAATCCACAAGTAATCAACACAACTCCAGTCCATCAATTAACATCTTGCTGTGTGTTTGTATGAAACAAATCCATAATTTCATAATAACACTTCCTAGTCCATCCCTTGTTGTCCTCTCACATCAAAATCTACTGACATATTTGTTTAGAACTGTTTTGGAACTGTAAATGGTGCTTGATCTGTGCATATTTCTCTTCTAATTCAGACAGGACAACTTTTCACTGGAGAAAGCAATATTATGGAGAGACGACTCATATTTTAGCCAGAAGCAATGGTTTGAAGGTAACATGCCTTTGTGACGAATAGGTTTATTACAAACACAAAGCTTTTCACTTCACAAAACATTAAAGGGGTCACATACTGCTAAAAAGAACATTATTTTGTGTATTTGGTTTAATGAAATGTGTTTATGCGGTTTAAAAAACACATTATTTTCCACATACTGTACATTATTGTTTCTCCTCTATGCCCCGCCTTTCCTCTATGCCACTTTTTTACAAAGCTCATCGGTCTGAAAAGCGAGGTGTGCTCTGATTGGCCAGCTATCCAGTGCATTGTGATTGGCCGAATACCTCAAGCGTGTGACGGAAATGTTACGCCCCTTACATACTGTTGATGCCGTGTCCAGCCGGAGCGACGAGACAAAAACATTAAAACCCATTACAAACGAGGCATTTGTTGCATCCAGTGCGGACATAATTATGGATTATAATGACTTATACTGTCTTTTTACGCGTTGCATTGTATCGCACTGCGTAAACATAAAACCATGTCTGCATTTGTGATCGGAGAAATGACAAACAACAAGCCCTACTCTACACTGCTCAAAACTCGCGTTTGAATCATCAGTGGCAAATCCTTTAAATGAAAACATACTTACAGACTGAGTCAGAACTGCCGGCATTGTAGTCAACTCTACCAGGATCAGTAAACAGTCCTCCATAAAATGTGCTGCACACATCTGGATATTTGGGTTAAACTGTTCTGGAACAGTGTGGTAAATACAACTTAACCACTTATTTGTAATCGTGTCCTCTTTTGGAAGACCAAACAAAGTAGTTTCGCTTCCACAACGAAAAATATGGCGGCCTAGCGTGAGGGCTAGAGTGAGCAGAGGCGGCGGGGTTGAGAACGGCGACCCCGGGCTGGACTCCGCTTTGTCCACGGTGAAAGCTGTACTGAGCCGTGCCGAGCCGAGTCGTACCACGCAGTGGAAAAGCACCATAAGTTGATGTATTCCCTCAGCGACCAGCACAGATCAGCTCTAGGCATGACGAAGCAGATATCGTCCTCTTTTGGAAGACCAAACAAATGGTGCTTTTCCACTGCGTGGTACGACTCGGATCGGCACGGTATGGTTCGGCTCGGCATGGTTTGCGTTTCCACTGCAGTTCAGTACTGCTTTAGAGTGGGCGGGATTATTCACATGTCGTTATAGTTGCGCCGCCTCTACTACCACGACTCCTAAAAAAAACTTTTTCATTCTGCATCACCCCATCAAGCTCTCACTGGATCCGCTCCTCTGCTATCAACGAGAGGAACGTCTGTACTTCCGCAACAGACAACAAAACCTTTTGGTTGTTAAAAAAAAGGTGCGCTCTTTCAAAACAGTTGCGTTCGATCCTTCGCTGGCTGTGCTGATTTAAACCTAGCGGTTCTTTTGTGTTTGTGTCAGTGACGCAGGTAGAGACGATTCTCTCCGGCCAATCCGTGATCAGCAGCGTTTACACGTCACGTTTTGGTAACGGTACGGTTCGCTTGGAACCCCAACCGAAGTGGTACTAAAAAAAGTACCAGGTACCCCCAAAAGTGAACCGTACCGTGCCGTACCATGCAGTGGAAAAGCGCCAAAAGTAGTTTCGCTTTCACAACGAAGCACACAGCGTCTTCAGGACATGACGGCAGCGGCAACAATACTACAGTGAAAATAAAAGTAACGCCTTCTTTCTTTGCGTGAACATTTGGGCAGTGTTATGCAAATCTTCCCACATAGTGATGTAGATATGTGGGGGCGTGTTTGAACGAGCCGTTTTAGGTAGGCGTGGTTAACTCTTAACTTTTATAAAGAATATCTCTTTGGATTTGAGACTTTAGTCTTTGCAACTTTACAGATCTTCTTTATGCACCAAGAGCTTGTAACACTCCAAAGTGTGTTGGAAAAATTGAAATCGCATCATATGACCCCTTTAATTGATGAACTGAGTCATGTGGATTATTGTGTTGTTTTTATCATCTGTTTGGACTCTCATTCTGACGGCACCCTTTCACTGCAGAGGATCCATTGATTAGCAAGTGATGTAATGCTACATTTCTCCAAATCTGTTCTGATGAAGAAACAAACTCATCTACATCTTGGATGGCCTGAGCGAGAGTATATTTTTAGAAAATGTTCATTTTTGAGTGATCTATTACTTTAAGTCCTGTATCGTCTTAATTGGTGTCACTGTGATAATAACAAACAGACAGTTCATATCATCTGCCAAGTGACAAAAGCAGATCTTCACAGATATTTTTAAACCATTACTCTGCCATGTAGCTATGTTGAGGACTGATATACTATAACATGAGATGAAAATGTACAGTATGCTGATAAGTGATAAGATGAGTGCCTGGCTTCACAGATGACGCTCAAGTTACATTTGCAAAAAATATCAGCTCTCAGTCAGTGGAGTGTGTGTTTTTTCCCCCAAAAACGGCATACATTTTTAATGAGAGCAAATGGAGCAGCATATTTTTTTGTGGAGTGTGGGGTTTATGGCACACATGTAACTCAAGCTAAATAATGGAGTGACTGTAATCGTTCACGGCGCTCAAGAGACGCCAGACACTCATCTTCCTCCTCAACAGGAGGCCACTCTTCTCCCAGCAGGATTCTGCTAAGACTACAGCAAGAGCCGTGTTGTGAACTCACAAGTGTACACGTGCACGTGTGCACACACACACACACACACACACACACACACACACACACACACACACACACGCTTCACTGAAAAGTTATCTTTGTAGTCAACACTAAATACTGCACTCGCAAAGGACCAGAAATGTTGATATCAGATATATAAAGACTGTAAAAATCTCTAACATGTCTCAAAATCTCTCAATATAATCTTTGCAATTTTTTTCAATATATAATACTATATATAATATCTTATAATACTATATAATATCATAATATAAGATGCTTGAAATGGCATAATGCAGTACAATAATGGAACCAATTTATTTATTATTTGTTTATTATATTTATTTATGAAAACATCAAGCTACATTTTTTATTTTATTTGATTTTACTATTTATTTACTTTTATTTAATTTAATTTAATTTTATTTTATTTTATTTTACTGGTTAACATTAGATCATTTCCAGATACAAGACTCAGTTTAACTTCCTTTGCCATGAAATTAATTATTTTAATTGTCACGTTAACAGCATTGTAAACTATCAGCAACACCAGTAAGACCTGCAAGGTTTAATGGATAACATTGAGAAGCAAGAGGTGTCTATTCCCTGGAATACGTTCCAGAACTGTTTGTTCAGTTCCACAAGTGCACAGTCCACAGTTCAACTAGTGAAAATAAACAGTCCTGACTGTGGAAATGATATACATTTCCCCTTATTAAGCATTTTAAATTTGGTGTATTTGCCAAATATTCCACAGATATAAACCCTACTATTTGGTCTAACATGCTAAATATGTGCTAAGTTAAATTTTGTATTTTTTATTTATGTATTTATTTCAGTTGCGAACATAATATATTTGCAAGCAAAAAAATTATATAAAATATAATGAGTTTCATTAACTCCAGTAAATCCATTTCTGACATTACATTTGACATTACAAACATGTTCCACATCTCTTCTATTGTGTATAACATTGTTTAACTGTTTGTATGTTGTATGGTGCTGTTAACCTGTAAATCTTCTTTCACAGCAATGGCAAGCTGGTTTATGGTTAGTTTATGTTGGTCTAGTTGGCCAATATAGCCATGTTGTTCCTCACTAAAGCTTCGTGATAATATTTTATAAACCTGTGTAGAGAACACTAAATTATGTTTTGGTAATTATATTGTATTTTATATTACTACTTACATACAGTTATACTTCTCTAAATTATTTTATTTTATTTTATTTTATTTTATTTTATTTTCAAGACTCGTCTCCTTTTATGTCCTCACGCTCCCTCGCTTTCACCCAAACCAGTAGGCGGCGATATTGATTACAATTTGCTTGCGGTCGGTTGTCAAAGCCATCAAAGGAGAGGAAAGAAAAAAAGAAACAAGGAAGTGGAGGTGTCAGGTGAGAGGAATGTTGTTGTTACCGCTGTCATCTCTTCTAAGTACATGTTTAAAATGCATATTTTGTTCTTGACAAGTAACATTGCACCTGCAGTTCTTTGCCGAGTGCATTTGAGTAGTTTTATTACGAGCGTTTTTATGTTAAAGCGACACAAAGCTGTAAATCCCGTCTGTTGTCATATTTGATTATGACACAGCGAGCCGAGAGAAATTGAACGGATACCTTGAATATGTTACAATAACTGTTTATAAATACACGTGTCTGTTTTAGTTATGCTCCTTGAAGTAAAATAGACGAATATGGCATTTCTTACTGCTGTCTCATTGCTTGCGTCATGTTTTGCAACCTGGAGCAGATGAAAAATCCACTGCTGCAAGACATTAATAATAGCAAACCTCTTATCAACCGCGTATCACCATTGATTTTATTATTATCATACTATTATATAGGTTTAGTTGTCAAAGGCGAAATTTTACCTTAACTAAAAAGATAATATAAATAAATGCAATTCACAGAATTACAACAAACCTAATAATAATGAGACTAAGACGTAATTTGCATTACAGTATTCATCAGTGTGTCCTGTCCCATTGTCTCTCGCAGGTTTCTTGTACCGCTCAAAACATCATGGAGTTTGCTGAGCTGATCAAAACCCCCCGTGTGGATGGGGTGGTCCTCCACCGACCCTTCATGCCCACTGTGGAGGGAACTCTGTGTCTGACAGGACATCACCTCATCTTGTCTTCTCGCCAGGACAACACTGAGGAGCTCTGGCTGCTTCATGCTAACATTGACTCCATTGAGAAAAGGTACATCTGATATATAATATTCATCAAGGATGCATGTAATTGATCAAACGTGACAGTAAAGATATTTATAATGCTATAAAAGATTTCTGGGTTACACTTTACAATAAGGTTCCATTAGTTAATGTTGACTAATGTATTAACTAACATGAACAAACAATGAACGATACTTTTATTACATTATTTATTCAACTTTGTTAATGTTAGTTAATGAAAATACAGTTGTTCATGTTAATTCATTCATTAACTAATGTTATCAAGCACAACATTTGATTTTAATAATGCATTAGTAAATGTTGAAATTTACATTGTCTAAGATTAATAAATGCTGTAGAAGTATTGCTCATGCTTGGTTCATGTTAACTAAAGTAGGTAACTAATGAATCTTATTGTAAAGTGTTACGAATTCTGATTAGAAAAATAAATGTGGTTCTTTTTAACTTTATATTCATCAAAGAATCCTGAAAAAAGTATCACTGTTTTCATAAAAATATGAAGCGGCACAACTGTTTTCAACACTGATAATAATAAGAATTCTCATATTAGAATGATTTCTGAGGAATCATGTGACACTAAAGACTTGAGTAACATCTGCTGAAAATTCAGCTTTGACATCACAGACATAAATATCATTTTAAAATATATTCTAATATTTAGAAAACTTACATTATTATTAAAATGTAATAATATTTCACAATGTTACTGGTTTTAGTACATTTTGATCAATTAAATGCAGCCTTGGTGAGCATGAGAGACTGCTCAAAACACCTTACTGACCTAATGTGCGCAGGTTTGTCGGATCACTGGGAACTATTATTGTAAAGTGTAAAGACCTGCGGGTGATTCAGCTGGACATACCTGGCATGGAGGAGTGTCTCAATATTGCCAGCTCAATTGAGGTAAGACTGCATTAGTACTCACTCATAAAGCAGAAAAATAATGGACTAATAACCCTAATTTCTACTAATCAGTTTATGCTGTCAGTGTTCAGTTTATGATCATTCATTTTTCAGGCTCTCTCCACGCTGGACTCAGTGTCCCTGATGTATCCGTTCTTCTACCGTCCTCTGTTTGAGGTCATTGAGGATGGATGGCAGTTGTTTGTACCAGAGGAGGCTTTCAAAGACCTGGAGTCTATGGTATTGTTTTATCCCTGGAAGCCTTGACCCTGCGGCCATCAGAAAAAGTTGTAAAACAGATTCTCAGTGTATCATTGCTAGTTTTTTCAGATTGTTCTCTGTGGGAAGCCAGAAAAAAAATATTTGTGACTGCATGTTCTGATATCCAATTTAATTCAAATACAGTTAGTATTTCATACACTACCGTTCAAAACTTTGGGGTTGATGAGATTTTATTTTGTGTTTTTGAAAGTCTTTTATACTTACCAAAGCTGCATTTATTTGATTTAAGTATAATAATATTGGGAAAAATAATTTAAACATTTTAAATAACTTTTCTGTATTATAATTTATTTTAAAATGTAATTTATTCCTGTGATGCAAGGAGGAATTTTCAGCAGCCATTAATCCAGTCTTCACTGTCACATGATCCTTCAGAAATCATTCTAATAAGATTATTTGTGGCTCAAGGAGCATTTATTATTATCAATGTTGAAAACAGTTGTGCTTCTTAATATAATAGCAGTATTTCATAATATTTTGTGGAACTTTTAAGTGGTCTAAACAGCATTTATTTGAAATAATTTTTTCTAACATTATAAATGTCTTTACTGTCACCTTTGTACAAAAAATCTGTACAAAATATTCTACTGGAATTAAATAACTTTTTTGTTGTTAGATGTTTAAAAACAGCTTGCTTTTTTTAAGCGATTGGTAGGGTTTCAAGGTACTGTTTTAAAATGGTTTAAGCCCTATTTAACAAATAGAAGTTTTTCATTTGCCTTGGGTGAATTTACATCATCTTCGGCTCCTCTTATATGTGGGATTCCCCAAGGATCCATTTTGGGTCCTATTTTGTTTTCAGTATATATGCTTCCAATTGGGTCTATTTAAATTTTTTTTTTAAAGTATTAATTTCTTTTAAAATATTACTGACCCCAACTTTTGAGTGGTAGTGTATATGAGCTTATTTTAAACTCCTTTTGGTTTAGAATTAGACTTAGTTATAATACATTAATCAAAGCTTTTTAAATGTTTCTGCCTGTGATGTTTGTTATTTCCAATTAAAAATAAAGTGTCTAAATTACAAAGTTGACACTGAGTTCTGTTGTCCACTCTCAGACAGATGAATGGAGACTGAGTGAGGTAAATAAAGACTTCAGTGTGTGCCCCTCGTACCCGTCCCTACTGACCGTGCCCAAAGACATTGATGATGAAAGCCTCTGCAAAGCTGCTTCCTTTCGCCACGGTGGTCGTTTCCCTGTGCTCAGTTACTACCACAAGAAAAACGGCATGGTTAGAAGTGCACTTTGGAAATTTGGTTGTTTCCAAATTATGAACTATTTAATACAGACCCTGATCACACTGTCCACAGGTGATGATGCGAGCAGCGCAGCCACTAACAGGAACCAATGGACGCCGCTGCAAAGAGGACGAGAAACTGATCAATGCCACGCTTTGTGCAGGGAAGCGAGGTTACATCATCGACACACGGACTATAGCTGTAGCGCAGCAGGCTAAAGCTCGCGGAGGAGGATTTGAACAGGAAGCCAACTACCCTCAGTGGAGGAGGATCCATAAAGCAATTGAGAGGTGTGTATCCAGTTATTCTCACATAGCCAGACGGACTGTGTAAATAGATATATGGACAATATTAATATTCTGGCTGATAATCATTTTTATGTTATGGCCAGACATAACAATAAATTTAAAAAAACAGACAAAACTGAATTTGATACAATTTTTTTCTAAATAAACAAAAATAAAATCAGCTGTTTTAAATTTGGACATCACAACATTATTATACTGCATTTATTTGATTAAACATACAGTAAAAACAGTAATTTTGTGATAATAACTGTTTTCTATTTAAAAATATATTTTATAATGTAATTTGTTTCTGTGATATCATTTAATTTGTACTTTTTTGCAATGAAATGTAGAGAACATAAGTGAATTTAATAATTTAAAAAAAGATTACATTTTATTTTGTTAGAAGTTTTATTACGATTGACCACCTGACAGTGTTTGTTTTGTTTTTACATGCCATTTAGAGCCAAGTTTTGATACACAGTAAATATCAGAATGCAGCAGAGAACGTTGGCTGTTCACTATATTTGCACACTGGAAATATTATCATAGGGCATCAGAGAAGAGCAAAAGTTTAATTGTATAAAGACAGTGTATTTAAACAACTTTTTATTTTCATCAAAAAATAAATAAATAAAAATCTGTACAAAATATTCTACTGGAATTAAATAACTATTTTGTTGTTAGATGTTTAAAAACAGCTTGCTTTTTTTAAGCAATTGGTAGGGTTTCAAGGTACTGTTTTAAAATGGTTTAAGCCCTATTTAACAAATAGAAGTTTTTCATTTGCCTTGGGTGAATTTACATAATCTTCGGCTCCTCTTACATGTGGGATTCCCCAAGGATCCATTTTGGGTCCTATTTTGTTTTCAGTATATATGCTTCCAATTCTAGCTTGTTTGAATGACCTGAAAACTTGGTTGGATGAGAATTATTTTGCATATGAATGAATCTAAAACTGAGATTATTGTGTTTGCACCCCCAAATACATATGGGTCCCCTAAATTTGATTTAGGCCCTTTATCCATTCATGGCAAATCCATGGTAAAAAATTTAGGGGTACTTTTTGATGAGTCGTTAAAATTTGACAAACAGATCAATGCTGTTGTCAGATCAGGCTTTTTTTCAACTAAGAACACTGACAAAGGTCAAGCCATTTTTGTCGTTTTAAGATTTCGAGAGAGTGATGCATGCATTTGTGTCTTCACGTCTGGACTATTGTAATTCCCTGTATGTGGGGATTAGTCAGTCCACTTAGTCTCGATTGCAAATTGTCCAGAATGCTGCTGCAAGATTGCTGACAGGCTTTCGGAGACCGGGACCATATTACCCCAATTCTTTCTTCTCTACATTGGCTGCCAGTCTGTTATAGGATTGATTTTAAGATTTTGTTGTTTGTTTTTAAATCTTTAAATGGCCTTGCACCACCATATCTTTCAGATTTATTACAACCATACTCACCATCCAGATCACTTGGGTCCGCTGACCAGACACTTTTGACTTTCGCAACATAATTATGGGGTGAACGTGCTTTTTCAGTGATGGCTCCGAGACTTTGGAACAGTTTGCCATTAAATATTATAACAGCTTCCACACTGGGGTCTTTCAAATCTCTTTTGAAAACTCTTCTTTTTTCACTGGCTTTTTTGTAAGTTTTTATTGAGTGATATTTTGTCATTTAATGTTGTGTGGTCAGATGTCTCTGTGCTGTATAATATTGGTGTGTAATGTTTTTATAATGTATGCTTTTACTGTTTAAAAGGTGTACAGCACTTTGGTCTACTAACTTGTTTTTAATGGTGCTTTACAAATAAATTGCCTTGCCTTGCCTTTTATTTTTATTAATTTATGTACTTTAGTGTGCAAAAGTTTGGGTTCATTTAGCAAGGGTGCATTAAATTGATCAAAAGTGACAGTAAAGACATTTATAATGTTACAAAAGTTTTCTATTACAAAAATTGTGTTCTTTTGAACTTTCTATTTGTCGCAGAATCTTAAAACAAAATTGTATCACGGTTTCCACAAAAAATATCAAGCAGCACACATGTTTCCAACATTGATAAAAATAATAACTGTTTCTTGAGCACCAAATCAGCATATTAGAATGATTTCTGAAGGATCATGTGGCACTGAAGACTGAAGTAATGGATGCTGAAAATTCAGCTTTGCATCACAGGAATAAATTACATTTTAAAATATTTAAATAGCTATTACTATTTTAGTATATAGTATAATAATGTTTCACAATTGTATTACTGTATTTTTGATCAAATAAATGTAGCTCTAGTGAGCATAGGAGATGACTTTCAAAAACTTTTGAAACAGTAAAACTTTTGAGTAGTGTTGTATGGTCAGCATTTTTCTTTGTATGTACATAATGTTTTTCTTAAAAATTTGTAGGAGGAGTGCATATTTCATAATGTCAATATATGTAATGCCATATATAATTACATATAGCCATGTTGTTGATAAATACTACATAATCGTAATGACTATAAAATGTGTCACAGGTAATGTGTAGAAAATAAAGACCCTTGCTAGTGTCCCAATTAGATTATATACTGATTAACAACTTGGGGAACTAGTGAGTGGAATGAAACACAGCCTTGGTTTTAAAATAATGTTTTTCTGTGAAGTCTAGGATATCCTATGATCCTGTAACCTTTACCTCCAGGCCGGTCACCCGTTCCAGCAGCGCTGTGCACAGTCTGCATACTCAAACGGGAAGCCCCGAAGTGAAGCGCCCGTGTTCCTGCTCTTCCTGGAATGTGTGTGGCAGATCCTGCGGCAGTTCCCCTGCTCCTTCCAGTTCAACGAGAACTTCCTGATCATGCTCTTCGAGCACGCCTATGCCTCACAGTTTAGCACTTTCCTCGGAAACAGCGTGGCCGAGAGGTTAGTGTTCCTCTCCATCACAGTCCTGCATAGACGTCCATTTACAGATTCTCACATACCATCTCATTTCCTTTATTACATCACATGCAACCTTTGTTAAAACAGTTTGTTTTAACCTTATCGGATAAATCTCTAAGTAGCCAACACAGGACCTGTCACAAACGCCACACTTATTTTATCACTCTGAAGGTAACTTGTGTGTCTGTGTGCCAGTTACATCTCCAAAGTGTGGATTTGAAAGAAAACCGCAAGGGAATTTAAAATTAGGCCATAGTTTACACTTGCACTTGCCCGTAAAACTGTGTTACACATGTATGTTGGCATGTTGTAATTCTATCAATATGGAAAGATATGTTCAGGAGCAGAAGGTCACGACCCCTTCCGTCAACACTTCTGCGTCAGTAGAGGTCAATTTGTAGCTGGCAGCGACACTTTTGTGTTTGCCTCTTATTCTGAGCAGGATGTTTTGGTAAATGCGTTGTGAAATGATTTTCCGCTTGTTGCTTAAATGTGTATCAGATTTCAAAATGTCCAGTTTTGGTAGTCATTTACTGACAATGAATGGTCTGTAATGTGTGTGTGATGTCATAAATCTGATCTTTAGACCCAAGAGGAGAGGTTTTATTCTGGTTCAACATTTGTGAGTGCATGCTTTCTTTCAATGAACTAAAAAAATAAAGGTTCCTTATTGGCATCGATGTTTCCATTAAGAACCTTTAACATCCATGAAAACTTTACATTGTATAAAATGTTCTTTACAGTGGAAAAGGTTCTTTAAATTGTTCATCACTAAGAAAAAAATGGTTATTTTAAGAAAATAAAAACCTTTTGGAACCTTTATTTTTAAGAGTGTAGCTTGTAGATACAGTAATTCAGTAGGTCAGAATATTTACGAATGTTAAGATTCAGCTTGATGAGTAGAATTAGTGAAAGATTTTCTAATTGCTTATTGTGACTATAATGGATGGCAATGGCTGGATGTGTCTGGCTCTTCGTAACATAAACTTTACTGTAAAGTTTAGCTGTAAATGTAAGCTTTGTACTTCCTGTGTTTCAGGGTGAAGCTGCTGCTGTCTCAGAAAACTGTTTCTTTGTGGTCGTGGGTGAACAGACCTCAGGAGCTGGAGCGATTTCTCAACCCGCTGTACGAGCCCAATAACCTGGTCATCTGGCCGTCTGTGGCTCCTCAGAGCCTGCTGCTGTGGGAGGGTGAGCACCATCAAATCTCCCACGTTCCTCTCATTTTTTGATCTCTTCCAGCACCTGCTGTGAACATCATCATGAAAATGATATTGAAAAGCATGTTTACCCAGTTAAACTATAGGGGGCAGTCACGTGTTGCTCGGTGCTTTAACTGTATTTTTGCAGTGCCACTTCTGATGCGTGAGATGCCTAAAGAGCATGTGGATTGTGAGATCAGTATGTGTTTTGAAATGAATGGTATGGCACCAATCTTCCATGACATGCTGTAGATGCACCTATAGATATCTTGTGCATTAGTCTCGTACTTCAACATTGTTTAACAAGCTTTGAGTCAGATTTCCATCTGAATAACTATAATTCTCCTGGTGTAATGAAAAAGAAATGTAAAAATGATAATTACTAATAATTATTAATTAAATATAAAAAGTATTTACATTTTATAATACAATATTATTTAAATTAATTATTTACAATTGTAAAGAACACACCTATAGTCTGCTGCAAAGTTATTGTAGTCTGTCTATATGACAGAGATGGTGGTTTTCTGGACACAGATTGCCAAATTTTAAAAAATTAAGTTAATATTACTCTAAATATAATAATCCATATATCACCATTGTTTAATCACCTTCAAGAAAACTTACCTTCCTTGTCATGTTTAAGATATTATTAAGCATTAAAGAAGCAACTTCATGCAGACTTCAACATCAGTTTGTTTTAAACCTTTTACCAGTTACAGATTAACGTCACATGGAATTCACAAGTGTGACAATGATTTAACCCCGATGACCTCTGTGCCATTCATTTTTTCAGTCCTCATCTCTGGAGCCTGTCATGCCTCTATTTTAGAGGTGCAGTGAAAGAGACTCTTTCAGGAAAAGCAGACATGAAGTTTAATGGCATGGGGGTTCACTTTCAGTCACATGAGCAGTTCTCAAACAACTCACAGATATGTTTAGACCTTTCATATACACTACCAGTCAAACATTTGGATATTAGTGTACCCACCAAAAGAGCTACATTGAACAATCTTATATTATAGATATATTTTAGATATATAAGTATTTGCCTAGATTACAGTTTATAAACCTGTATTTAAGAAAATGCCATGTTTGTTGGGTATTTTAGCTTCTTTTCCTTCATTAACTGGTCCAACCCATTAAAAATAAATGAATTAATAACAACAATAAAATGTATTTATTTATAAACAAAAAGATATGTAGGCATATATTTCATTATGCAATCATTTATCATTTAAAGGTTTTAATAATAAGCATTTTATAATTAGTAAATCATGAGAAACACATTTAAGTGTTTCAGTATTTCAGTTAAGTAACTTTGAGAGAAATTCAAAGAAATTTGAATGTTACAGTGAATGTCAGGGTTGTGTGTATAGAAGCAAACGCAGTCTGCATGCCAGTATGAATGGAAGTAACACATGCTGCTAGTGTATGTCTGAATGAATGAAAGTAACCAGGTGGTTAGAACGAAACTATTTGAGTTTTCTATTTGCGGGTTATATATGAATGCATCCTTTCTTCAATTTGCACTTTCTTCCAAGTCACTTTTGTACAGAACCATATGTCAAAGAACTATGTCCAGTTTATTTTTGTCAAGCAGATGGATTGCTAATACATTACAGGTTGGCTATATTAACATGGCATCTCAGGCTGTCCAAGATGTAGGAGTTTGTTTCTTCATGAGAACAGATTTGGAATAATTTAGCATTACATCAGTTGCTCACCAGTGGATCCTTTGCAGTGAATGGGAGCCGTCAGAATGAGAGTCCAAACACCTGATCAAAACATCCCAATAATCCACAAGTAATCCATATGACTCTAGTCCATCAATTAACGATTTGTGAAATGAAATGCTGCATGTTTGTTAAACAAATTCATCATTGAGGCATTTTAACTTTAAACCATTGCTTCTGGCTAAAATACGAGTCTGTAATTCATAATGAGGCTTCCTGGTGTGAAAAAGTCCTTCCCCTGTTGTCCTCTCACATAAAAATCCTGTTTTGGATTTTTTTGCTTGTAAATTATGTGTGCATATTTCTCTCCTGATTCAGATGAGACAAACTTTTCACTGGAGAAAGCAATATTGTGGATAGAAGACTTGTAAAAAAAAAAAAAACATCTTAATAATGGATTTACTTCTTACAAACACCGTTTTTTACTTCAAGATATTAACTGGTGGACTGAAGTCTTGTGGATTATTGATTATTGACGGCACCCATTCACTGCAGAGGATCCATTAGTGAGAAGCAAACATATCTATAGCTTGGATGGCTTGAGGGCGAGTACATTTTCAGCAAATTTTCATTTTTGGGTGAACTATTCCTTTAACTGTCAAGGTCCTTTGAGAAATAGCTAATCAAATGTTAATGTGAAAGTTGGATGAGTATTGACCCGTGCACTCTGCTAACATCATTACAAAATGTCAGCTTTACACGTGTTAAGAAACATGGGATTGGTGATTGTGTGGGGATATTTAAGGTTTCCTTATGTATAACCTTAAGGGACAGCAGGGGTGATCAATGTGGCCATCTCACATCTGTTTTTTTTTCTGCTTGTATATACCACTTATGGCAGAAAAGATCACTGATCAGCAACAAAAGATGATGTAATCACATCATATCACATCTCTGACACCTTGTTCTTTTTTCAATAGGGGTATTCCTTCGCTGGAATCGCTCCACAAAGTGTTTGGATGAGGCTTATCAGGAGATGGCCCATATTATAGAGTACAACAAGGAGCTGCAGAACAAAGTGAACAGCCTGCGCAGACAGCTGGCCCAGCTCGAGACGGAGGACAGCCCACTGCAGACACCGTAGGACGTCAACAGAATGGTACACTTCTGATTTGTCATCTCTGTCTTACTGAAATAAGCCTCACGCACATATATCTACACTCCTCTGATCATACTCTTTCTTTCTGACTCCATTGGTCTCCAATGGATTCTACACTCTGCTGCTCTATTAATATGTCATTTTAGTTTTCTTCCTTAAACACTATGCTGCACTTGTCCTTATTATGACGTGTTTCATTTAAAACACCGTAAACTGATTAGCAGGTTATGATATGGATGCTATTTCACTATAAATTGTACATTGGTGTTTTAGTTTACATATTCTCAAAGAAAAGGGACTGCTGACGTGCCTTTTTTTTCATTTTAAGTCCTGTGCCATGAAGTGCAATAGAAAATACAATTCTAAAATGAAAAGGGAAAATATTGGACTGACTATTAGATGCTGGAAATTCATCATTTGAATATAACACAGGTGGTTTACATAGTCTTACATGATCCCTAACTCCTTCCAAAGAGAGACACTGATCACATGATTAAAGAGATAATTCACCCAAAAATGAAAATTTGTTAAAGAGCAGGTCATTTGGTATTTTAAAGTGTCCTAATATGGTGTTGGAGTCCTCTACAACAGGTTTAAATGCATCTAAGGTCAGAAAACATTGTAATTTTCTCAGAATATACATTTAATATTAGAGTCATTTGCCAATGATTTCGAAACGATTCGATCCAAGCAAGTTCGGAGCAAACCCCTCCCTTCCATAAGCCTACTCTGCTCTGATTGGTCAGCTGGCCAAGCCTGCTGTGATTGGCACAGAGAGGAGTCCTTGACTAGAGCAAGTTAGCTAGCGCTACCATTGACAAAGCACCTTTACATAAAACAATAATATATTGCTCCAATCCGTTCTTATAATAATGACATAAAATACTAAAACACTAATGCAAGCAAATCGTGCCCACAGCTAAAGTTTAGCTGCTAAACTGTGAACACTTAAAACAATAATGGTGGATACGTTAGCTGAGTGCTAATGTGACTAACTGAGGAAACAATACTGTTTGTAAACCAAAATATGTCTACTGTAATGTTTGAAGAACGACAGACAAAAGACGCTCTGTGTCTTAACTTTTAATTAGAACGCAGAACAGCTGTATCACAGGCGCACCAGCCTAACTAACTCTCTCGTCTCTGCTGCATTAACCCTATAACTGCCGTGCAGCAAAATAAACAGCAATTTCACAATGATTATAAAGTCTGTGTGCTACACTACATTCTTTATTATTAAACGAAGTAATTAGGACGTCAGTCTACATTAATCGACACATTCTTAGGAAATCGTGGGTTCACCTCAAATTATCAGAACTACTTCAGTAAGACAGTAATATCGTGCTTTACCTGGAAACCTAAATCTGCACTAGGTATACATCACATATTAGCACAGAAACTTGATATTTTGAGCACTCAATTGAAAATGTACACACAACGTATCAATCGTACTTTTTTTTGAAGCAGGTTGTGGCTCGGAGAGTTTGTTAGTCCAAATTAAGAAGATTAGAAGCCAACGAAGATAAAAGCCAAGATTAGAGAAGCAGTCTTTGGTAAAATGACATGCACACAACAAAAGGTTCAAATTGTGTTTCTGTGGTATCCTTGAACACAGCGTCTTCTCAACATGATGTAAACACACTAACTAGTGGAAGTGTTTGTGGGCAGGTCAGACTCGTGTTCGTATTTTGCGGGCAGGCGGGGATTATACAAATGTGTTACCCAGTGACGTATACCGGTAACAGGCAAAAGATTCGACAATATAACGACTCGTTAAGGCGATTCAGAATCAACTCTCTCTTTTGAGAGACAATATCTTTATTTATCATGCATGTTTTTGATTAACAACTTTGCAGATTGTTTTCATTTAAAGATAGCTACGTTATAAACTGCAAAAGAGATATTTTTCAAAAACCCATATGACCTGCTCTTTAAATGTTTACTCACCCTCAAGCCTTCCAAGATGCAGATGAGTTTGTTTCTTCATCAGAGCAGATTTGGAGAAATGTAGCATTGCATCATTTGCTCACCAATGGATCGTCTGCAGTGAATGGGTGCCGTCAATATGAGTCCAAACAGCTGATAAAAACATCTCAATAATCCACAAGTAATCAGCATGACTCCAGTCCATCAATTAATGTCTTTTGAAGAGAAAATATGTGCGTTTTATCATATTAAACTGTCGCTTCTAGCCAAAATAATCCATATTAACGCTTGTGGATTATTGTGATGTTTTTATCAGCTGTTTGGACTCTCATTCTGACGGCACCCATTCACTGCAGAGGATCCATTGATGAGCAAGTGATGTAATGCTACATTTATCCAAATCTGCTCTGATGAAGAAACAAACTAATCTACATCTTGGATGGCCTGAGGGTGATACATTTTCAGTACATTTTCATTTTTGGGTGAACTATTCCTTTAAGAAATTGCCAAATGTGGCACTATTTGCTTTACAAATGTAAGATTGTTTGTACACTGGTAATATTCATATTTGTATAGAGTAAAAATATTTAGTATATGGTTTAAAATACAGATTTCTGTTAGTGATATTGTGAATGTCAAAATAATGTGTCATAAATTTCAATCCACAACCTTTAAAAATCTTTGTTAAATTTTTTTTTTTTTTTGTGAATATGAAGTTCTTTATTAGGATACATGCAGCAGTTGTTTAGAAACATCTAAAAATAAAGCCCACTGGGATTATTAAAGTTTCCGTTCTGCACAAAAGCATTTCATTTCCTCCAGTTCTCCATAAGTGACATGAGCATGGTCTTGTAGACAGGTGTTTGCTGCAAAAACTCGAGCAGATCATTTCACATATCATTTATGCAAAAAAAAAATCAAGATATATACGCTCAATGTGCCGTTAAAGGTTTTTGGGTTCACTTGTTTCATAAATACGTGAATATTCTTTTGGTTTTGATACTGGGTATAGACAGTCAGTTGTTGTTGTTGTTTGGTTTGTATGCACGATTTTTTATTATTTCATTCTGGCACTTCAGTAGCATCAACTGACATGCATCATTAAGATTCACTGTATAATTGTCTATACAGTGTCATGCCTTGCTTTACAAAATATATGAATTAAATGTTTAACTGAAATATGCTATGTTCTGTGGGCATTAAAAGATTGTTTAATGTACATTTGTTTGTTTTTATTTTTCATATTTAAATTGACCACCTGTAAGTATCTCCGTTCCAAATCGATAAATGGTAATAAAATATGACTTATCTTATCAGCGCAACATGATAATGACTGATAAAATCTAATTACCATTGGGAAAAAAAGGAAACAATGGTATGTAAACTTCAAATTGAATATAAAGCTCATATAAAATAAATTATAGAATGTAGAATATATATATATATATTAAGGATTGTGAACATAATTGATTTTTCCTATGGATTATTGAATAATTGAATAATAGATTAAATCCTATTGCTGAACTGTCAAATAATTGGCAACAGCAACACTGTTTTATACTGTTTGTACTTGTGCTGCAAATACAACCGCTGGCTGTGTAAAGCACCACATCTCGCGTCACATAAACATATGGTTGCTTTCTCCACTCATTATCAGGAACATGCAGTATTTCCTGGGGGATGGGCCTGATACAGACACACATATACAGTACACGGTATACGTGTGCTCAAGTTTCAAATGCACTCTATACTGGACCTCTTGTGTTGTGCAGATACTGATTTGCTATGTCTGGAAATAATGTATGTGCTGACATGCTCTGTATTCTGCTTTTAATCATGGACAAAGACAACACTTGTTGGGCGCACGGAGACAGTAGCAGACCTGAAGTAACCTTCGGGCAAACACTTCACGCAAGCCCTAAAAGTGTGTCACTTTGAGTTACTCATTCACTATTTTGTTATGTTGGAGATCTGTCCTTCCTCCGTGACCTGCACACATCAGGCAACCATCCTATTGATCTATTAGATTGAAAAGCCTCATAAATACACCTGAAGTGATGGGACTGAGGTTCTAAGAGATTTTCAGGGTAAAGGTCAATTGAGTTGAGAGGATATGGCCTTGAAGCATCACAGGAAGGCTTAATCATATTGATGGTGAGTGGCTGGCAGACCAGAACCTGTAATAGCTCTGACTTGCCATCCATGCAATGGCAGAACATGTAGCAGAAACAATAAGAAAAGCTGCTGGAAAGGTAATGCTCCTCTGTTGTTTTTGTTTCCAGCTATCAATCAGACTTGCTTTATTTATTTTGTTTTTCTAAAGATGCAAAACATGCTTTTTAGCGCCGTTCACAGATTAAAATAATTAACAATGTTTAATAATGTTTCGTATTTCATTGGTTTTTATTCTCAAGATTTTTTATTTGCTGAAATGCTTCTAAATTAGGGCTCAACATTTATGAGAACGATTCGGGCAAGTTTTGTTGTCACTACACCTCACGTTTGTTGATCATGTATGTGCTTTTAAACCAATATAAAATATGAAAAAATAGAACATCAAGAAAGGAAACAAAGAAATAAAAAAATTTAATTTAAATGAATAATTTAAATAATAAATGTAATAACAAAATAAGTGCAATAAGGTATAACAAATAAGTAGTCAATGCATTTTTTCCCCCATCAAAATCAAGATTTTAGGTTAAATTGTCAATAATAATAGGGAAACTACACCTTCATGTAACTGGTCTCAATCTCTTTTAGGGTTTCACCATTTTAACATTTGAAACACCTTTTTGCCTTCACTAGTTCATTTTCAAAAACATTTATTTTTTTAAAGTTTAAATATTAATTTAATTTTTCTCAATTAATATGATGAATAAAAAAATCAATACCAAAGCTACTACTACTAATAGTATTAGTATTGTTAATTATTATTATTATTATTATAAAAGTAATTCAGTAAAGTGCTGGTTAAAATAGTTTAAATATAGGATGTATATGTTTTAAAATACATTTTAGGCTAAATTAGTGGGGTTATTAATTAATACCGAAGCACATTAAGGTATTCGGTCATTTATCTTTTTTTTTTCTTGTAGGTTTGGTCCTACTTATCAAACTGCAGAGCATTTTATAGAAAGAAGAAACTTTCTCTCCCACCCGTTACTATTTGCTTTCTGTCTCTCACTTTCAACCCCCCATCTCATAACCAAACGTCCCGCTGATGCATTCGTTGTGAGGGGGTTGAACGTGCGACCCTGAAAAGACCCCAGTCGTCATGTTTCAACTAGACGTCAGGAAGGCGTGGCCAGAGCCTCACCTTCAGTGTTGGCCAATCAGAGCGCAGCCGGCGTCTCCTGAAAGCCTCTTGAGCTGCAGATATAAATCCTCCTCTGTGGGCTGATGCAATACTGGAAGATACTGAAAGAAGCATCAGTGACGGAAAACCAGATCAAGAAAGCTGCTCACGGCGCCCAGAAAAACACGCTGTTTGCTTAATCTCCGAATCTTATTCTAGTCAAAAGGTGAGGGAATTCATTTACTGAAATCGATTGCATTTTGCTTTTAAGATTGATTACAGTTAACGTTAGAACCTTATCTGAACGCTGGCTTCCCATGGCCTTGACTGGAAAGATAAAAATGCATGATAGTTTATTTTTCACGTCTGTTAAATCTTACCGCGTTTTACTCCTCAATCCAACTACTTTGTCCTAAAGCATTCCGTTAAATATCGATGTGATTTTTGGCCTATAATGAAGCTCAAGAGGTGGTTATCTTATAACGTTATGGCTCTTCCTTATTTTGTCTCTTTCCCGAGAACACAAGACTTCCCTTTAGTGTTTCCTCTTATAAAATGGGTTAGTTCGTGTCCGAATCCTGATCATGTGACCGTTCTTTTAAGGTGTTCCGTCACAGGGTGTAACGCTAGTCGTCGTGAGCACCTCAGTTTCTTCACAGAACTGCTAGTCTGCCAGCAGAAGTCAAGATTGCGCTTTACTTCAGTCGTACCGCTGGTTTTAACCCTGGGTTAGATAACTTGTCATTTCAAAACGGGATTATATTGGCCGAATTGCAGCGCTAAAGCTGCAAGAATGTTAATTTACAGCGAGTTGTTAAGCAACCGACAACCAATCAGGAGCTTCTTTGGTGCTTACCTCATTAAATATTCACGAGTCTCCACGCCACGTGTTTAGTCTCCGAGTCTGTAGGAAACGGTTGGCTTCGTGTTATGTGAATATTTCAAGGGAGCACAGAGGTCAGGCTTCTGGCCATAGATGGTCAGGCTTTTATTAAAACGGGCCGTGTGCTGCATTACACCATGTCTAACGTTACACCGGATGCGACTTTTGTCCCGGTGTCCTGACATTTTATCCTACCCGTCAGATTGTCCTACCTGGGTTTACTGCGCATGCGCACATGAATATTGCGCCCTTTTTCTCACGCCGAACGCTGAATAACAATATTTAATGTATCTGCATTACTGTAAGGGTAGGTTTAGGGTTGAGGTAGGTGAAGACTTTAATAAAACACAATCTAATAATAGGTAGAACAAATTATTGTTGGTTTCCTGTAGCTGTATCCCTTCTAGCCACAACCGCGAATATAACAATTACAGTATTTGCATTACTGTAAGGGTAGGGTTGGGGTAGGTGTAGACGTTAATAAACCATCATTTTACAGGTAGCATTTTTTTGTTTGTTTTAATGAGAGGTAGCAAAATCTGACAAGGTAGCAGCACAAATCGACAGAACACCGTCAACGGCTAAAGTTTGTCTACACTGGACGTGACAAAGCGACCCTTGCAAATCATTTGAAAAGTGTGTCAGTACATCATAAGTAGAACGAGGCATCAGTTTACTGTCGGGCATTTGTCGTGTAGCGCCGCGTCCGGTGTAGACAGCATTACTGATTATAATGGGTTCTACTGTATTTTGTCGCATCGCTGGCGTCCAGTGTAGACACGGTGTTAGCCAAATATGCAAATCAAAACGTTAATACGGGGTTTACAGATAAACAATGTGAAATCTCGAAACAAGTCATTCCAATTATTAATTACTAACCCGGGATAAAGAATGAACAGTGTGGACATGAAACGAGACATCCCAGCATTACGTTGCCAGGGTTAACACTGTTGAAAAGGCCTTTAAAAACTAACATTAGTCCAAACTGATTCCCAGAAGTCTGACTGACCTTTACCTTTCAAGATCAAACCGGCTGAAAGTAAGGCGCGGATTGTGTTTTAGAGTATTGTGAAGCAGGGCACAAGAACAGAACAGTCCGCAGAGACTTGGCACAATGAAAACCTTTGGAGGTCAAACTGAAGGATGTGTTCGGCGAGCGCACGGTTCTCGCTTGCTGCCGAGAATGCAGGGCGGTATATATATGCTCAAATTACATTCTTTGTTCCTTTCGTGCCTTTACATTTGCGAGGTAAGAAGCTCAGCAATGACAGCCTGGAAATGTACATGTTTTTCGGTTTACTATACAAATTTAATAGAAGTATGAACTTTGGGGCGCCTTACATTAGGTTTAGTTCATTAAAGTTTGTTTACCTGCCATTATAATTTGTTGTTTTAAGGTTCATGGAAATACTTTTGAAATAGCACTGATGCAAAAAGCATATGTTCGATGTTTTTTTTACTTGAAATGTTAATCGGAAAGCAGCACAAGCTTTTATATTTAGATGTCCAGTATCTTGCAACCTGTATGACTTGCTTCTGAGGAACAAAGAAGGAGATGTTAAACAATGTTAGTTACCTTTCACTTACATTTATATCGGAAAAACATATGCAGTTGCAGTGGAAGCGAATGGTGACTGAAGCTGTAATGCTTGACATTTCTTTTGTTCTACAGAAGAAAGTAAGTCATACAGGTTTGGAAGGACATGACAGTGAGTAAATGATGACCGTGCATATTTTTGGCTGAACTATTCTTTAATTTGTGTTCATTTGGTTATAATGTGTAAGGCTCTTATAATATGTGCCTGTGTCCCCTCTTGTTTTTCCAGGTAACTGAGTATGCCAGTCATCAGAGCCCTTAGTAACGTAGCAAAGCAGGCCCTCTTGGCTCCTGCGTGTGGATGTCAGCCTCTGACGGTGGCGATACGCAACATCAGCTTCTCCCCGCGTCAGGTCACCTCTGGATCTGATGCCAGCTTTCATTCTGTGTCCTTCTCTGAAACGGACCACCCCAAAGTTCTCATCACAGGTATGAAAAACGGCAGGTACTTTGGACGTTGGCGGTTTTTTTTTTTACTTTTGTAATTTGCCACGTTGATCACACTGGTTTTGGCACATTTTTGAGAAGGGTGGATCCTGACTCCCCTACTCCCCTATATGTGATCATTCTTTTTTTTTTATCTCTCTGTCAGGTGGCCTCGGGCAACTAGGGGTTGGGCTTGCTAAACTGTTAAGGTATGCACATTGTAGTATATATATAAATGTGTTTAGTTTTTGCTTAGTAGATGCATTTACAAATGTAATGTTTTACATAAAGACGTATATTACATAATAAAGGTATACCTCCTGTTTCATAGGAAGCGATTTGGAAAAAACAATGTGATCCTCTCAGATATCAGGAAACCACCAAGCAACGTCTTTCACAGTGGTATGTCTTCTGTTCCTCTCAAATGAATTCGTAATAAATAATTTTATGAGAGAAATAATTGGGGTTGCACTTGATTAATGGGTCTGTTATGTTATAATTACAAATCCATTTCAACCAGATGTTTGCCAGATGTAGTTTGGAGAGTCATTTGTTAGGGCTAATTTATAATTTCCACATGTTAAGGTAATTTAGATGAGTAAAGAAGTGCTAATTATCTTTATTATGTGGCTAATGGCCTGTTTTGTAAAATGTCTTATAATTAGCTTCGACAATTGATTTAACATTTGTTTGCATGTCTAAAACGGGTGAATGTGCAGTTTTAGCATTTATTTAAGTAGTTTCATTAACTTTTAGAGATTAAGGATTTTAGGATTTTTATCCTCATTTCAACATTTTTAATATTTAGAAATATGTTCAAGGTACAGAGCTAG
The DNA here is from genome assembly GCF_001515645.1 of Sinocyclocheilus grahami. Taxonomy (NCBI): domain Eukaryota; kingdom Metazoa; phylum Chordata; class Actinopteri; order Cypriniformes; family Cyprinidae; genus Sinocyclocheilus; species Sinocyclocheilus grahami. The sequence goes on along the minus strand of NW_015505978.1, from coordinate 405,850 downwards.
ACTGATCACACAAGTACTGACGTGTCGATTATATTTTTTGACACAGGCCCCTTTATCTACTCTGACATTCTGGACTACAAGAACTTGCGAGAGATTGTAGTAAATAACAGGATCACCTGGTTAGTGCATTACAGTGCTCTTCTAAGTGCTGTTGGGGAAGCTAATGTGGCACTGGCACGAGCAGTCAACATCACCGGTAAGATTTTAGAAAACTTTAATGCAATTTGTTTATTTGTCTACTGTTTGCCTCTTTTAATTTTCAATTACTATTTTCAGCTAGATCTTTCCATAAAAATAGCCTTTGATAAAATTAGCTTTTGATTTTGATATGATACTAAATATAAATGAATAATAAATTCATTCTAAATCATTTTTTTTCCTGTAGGTCTACACAACATCCTAGACATTGCAGCAGAACATGGGCTTCGGCTCTTTGTGCCCAGTACAATTGGTGCCTTTGGACCAACTTCACCTCGAAACCCCACTCCTGACCTCTGTGTGCAGAGACCACGTACTATATATGGCGTCTCTAAAGTCCATGCAGAGCTCATGGGGGAGGTAAGACACCAGTCACCCTTATTTTAGTATTTCACCTATTTTCTGTGCCGTATGTGACTCGGAATATTAATCTTTACCCACAATCCTTTTCTGCAGTACTACCACCATCGATATGGCCTTGACTTCCGCTGTCTTCGGTACCCTGGCATCATCTCTGCAGACTCGCAACCCGGCGGTGGCACGACAGGTACGGTGCACTCTGCTCCATCTGTGTTTTTTGGCACATGAGCTTGCTCACGTACATAAGTGAGGTTATGCAACTAGCACTTGCTCAGAAATGGGTGTTGTTCGCTTTGAGTATTCTTAGATAAGCCTGCACCAATGCCAGCCAGCCATATGAACCACACCTCCTACTGCCTGAAGTCACATGTGAAAACTTGAAAAGTATTTCGACAGCTGTTACTGTCATACTGTTGCATATGTGAGACTGCTGACCAAAAAACAGCAGTGAGTTATGAAAGTCTGTCTCTATTGGCTTTTCCAGACTACGCTGTGCAGATTTTCCACGACGCCGTCAAGACCGGCAAGTTTGAGTGCAACTTAAAGCCAGACACACGGCTGCCCATGATGTACATTGATGACTGTTTGCGGGCCACGCTGGAGGTGATGGAGGCGCCAGTGGAATCGCTCAGTATGCGCACCTACAACATCAATGCCTTGAGCTTCACTCCAGAGGAACTTGCAAATGAGGTCCAGAAACAGCTGCCCGATCTTCAGGTCACATATGAGATTGACTCTGTACGACAGGCTATAGGTATGATCCAAAACATCTTCACTTTCCTCAAACATTTTGGTACAAATGAATGGTGCAAAAACGCTTGTTTTTCGTCTATATAGCTGACAGTTGGCCCATGAACTTTGATGACAGCAACGCCCGCAATGACTGGGGCTGGAAGCACGACTATGATCTGCCAGAGTTGGTCCAGACGATGCTCAACTTCATCGGCTCAGACTCCCGCATCGCCCAGGCCAACTGAGTCTGCTCATGAACACTGAAAATATGTATATTTCATAAAGATTTATAGTGATGCAGAAGAGAGATCCGTGGTCTGTAAATAGTCGTATTCCTTTTCTCTTTTGTGTCATCTGTATATTCCTTTTTGACTTGCACAGACTGTATGTATAATTGTAGATTATACAAAGAGGTCGGGTCTCTTTTCAAGTCCGGGTGGAAAACCGTCAGAGATACACAGGTATTTTGAAAGCTAAATGAAGAGGAATGAGTTTAAACCTGACGTCATACTCTTGTACTTTGCATTTAGTGAAAAAGGATCACTATGTCTCCAGGAAAAATAAACCAAACAAACATGAAAGTTCAGTACTGAATGTGGTGGATCCTAAAATGTAGCTTCCTCAAATTCTACTCTTTCTTAATTTCTATATTTTTTCCTTTTATTTAAGAGAAATAATTTTACTGTACCTTTTGTAGAATAACGTAATATATGAGGGGAAAAGGCTGACGGCCGAGTTCAGACTAATATGAATAAAAGTTAGGAACTGTTACATCAACAGCAGCTTCAACCCATTCTAAAATAAACCGACGAGTCTGGGTTAAACAGGGTGGGACTCAGATGTAGGTCCTCAGGGAAAGTGAGGGTCGTTATGATAAATGACGTTACCATATCCCTCTTGGTTGCTTTTCCTCTCTTGTGCACTATTTATTTAGACGACTTACTAATTAAATGCAAGATTTGATCTTGCTTCACATTTTTGCTGTAAACTTCAGTAAGGTCACTTTTTGTGAAATGCAATTTGTCATTTATTGCATTTGCCCATGAATGTTTTCCCACAGGGAATATATTATCCCATATGAAGGTGAGAGTGGGAAACAGATTTAAATTATTTTTAGTTAAGCTTTGCATGCACATCTTTTTGTTGCTTTGATCACAAAACTTGTGTCAATAAAGCTTTTTTATCTTTAACATTTTGCATTGTCTTTCATTTGAAGTGTAATGAATTAGTTATTTGAGTTCGATAGACTTTTTGTAAGTGAGATTAACCCTTATGCGCTGTTCGTTTGGGGCATACACTCCAGCTGCTTGGGGTCTCCAGGGACCCCAGACAACAAAATGTGATGATAATGCTTTTTTTTTTTTAAACAAATGCAATTTAACTCAGTTTATTAACGTTTTTACTCTATATTTGTGCAGTTTTGAAAGTATTTAATGGAATTTTAAAAATGTATATAATTAAAAATATATTTTTAAATAGGTTTTTTAAAACATTTTATGTAAAATACACTTTATAAAAGGCCCACATTCCTAATTTTAATTCATGGGGATAACATGGCCATTGTGCCATAGCATAATGGGAAATTGTTTCCATCTACTTGAAAACAAACACAGACAACAAAATGTGATGATAATGCTTTTTTTTTTTTAAACAAATGCAATTTAACTCAGTTTATTAACGTTTTTACTCTATATTTGTGCAGTTTTGAAAGTATTTAATGGAATTTTAAAAATGTATATAATTAAAAATATATTTTTAAATAGGTTTTTTTAAAACATTTTATGTAAAATACACTTTATAAAAGGCCCACATTCCTAATTTTAATTCATGGGGATAACATGGCCATTGTGCCATAGCATAATGGGAAATTGTTTCCATTTTAAAATGAGAAAAACATGAAATTTCAACTACAGCCACCAGATAGCTCTAGAGTCTAGAGCATTACTAAATGGCCCATTTGCCATTTCCACATAGGTGTAGTAAGTTTTTTTTATTATTTAGATTTATGTTAAGAGATTATAAAATCACTTTTTTTTTTGCAATTATGACACATGATTATGGTCAAATTGTATGTGGTGTCATATGTGTGTGTGGGTTTTTCCTCCACGGTGGATGTGCTGTGGTGTCACCCCTTCAGTTTTTGTGTGTTGTCTGCATTGTAACTGACATTTTTGACAAATTATGTAACAAAAAAAAACTATATTTTATAGTCTCCCATTGACTTCTATGGGTGATATTTTTTGGGGTGGGGGTGTGCGAGCGTAATTGTTCTGCATTGTGAACGTGTGGAAGGGTTGCCACTTCATTTTTGTGTATTTTGTGGTCTGCATTGTGGTGGATTTAGTGATTTTATTTGACAAATTAAAAAGAAAAAGTATTGATTTTATAATTTCCCCATTCATTTCAATGTGTCTCCAGAGACCCCAAACATACTGATTGTGACTTTTTTTTTCACACTAACATACAACCAGATATCAACCCAGTTTAATAAAAAAAAAATAGTATTTGTTTTTGTAGTAGAGCTACCAAATGTTGACAACTGTGCAAAGTCTCATGCCATTTTTTTTTAGCAAACATCATTTGGGGTCAAAAAGACCCCAAACAGCACCTAAGGGTTAAAAAAGATAACTGAGGGTAGAACTGTCATTGTATTTTTTAAATGTATTTATTTATTTTTCATTTTCTTGGTGTTTATCTGCACTTGTTAAATAGTACCCAATTGACTACAGTGCCACCAGTCATTAAAGTGTTTAATTAATTTTTATTTTTATGGGAAATATGATCAGCGTTTTAATGGCAGTCTCTTTTGAGGTTATGTTGACTGCACATGAGCTGTGCATTAAAGCATGTTCACATTGTACTCGTCTTGTCACTTCTGATCAAGGTTATTAGTGCATAATGCCTTGATTTAAGACTATAATCTCCCTAAGTTATCGCTGAACAATTTCTGAGTCATTTTCATGTTTTGATTGGAGTCGTGCCACATAAACATTTCAGGGGCATTCAAGTCACCTTTTTATTTAGATTGTAAATGTACGCTTTGAAAGCAGGTTATATAATACCTGTTTGTACAGTATATACACTGACAAAAGATCTGCCATTCTTTCAGAAAGTAGGGCAGTAATATGGCACTTATCTGATAAATTGGTTAAGTACTTGGCAACACAGACTAACTATGAACCCTCCCATATATGCCTTTTTGAAGTTTGTGGTTTTTGTCATAAGATCCTTTGAAGTGTCTGTAGCTCGAACACTGCAAAAGTGAAAAAGAGAGATTACATAATGTGTTTTTTTTGGTGGGTGCTTGGCAAAGGAGCCTCTTTGCCACCTGTAATTTGAGAGTTATGCACCAGATGAGTTTCAGTTGAGGACAATTTTATCTGCCAGCAGTTCTTCCAAATGAAATACTTCCTCATGTAAAGAATGGTCACGTCATCTATGAACACATATAGTGTTGTTTGTCTGCACTGTTGCTCAATGAGAGCGGTTTACAGTTGAAGTGATTCATTTTCTATTTTCTCTTCCTTCTATATCTGTTATACTGTCATAAATCCTTTGTTTAATAACACTGTTGCAAAATCACTGGTGTTGTTTGTAGTTTCATCATTTCATAACATTCCATCATTTCATAATTCCATCATCTCATAACGTGTTTGTAGAATGTAGAGGCTGTCGCACATCACATTGTCTGGAATCTCCATTGGTATGAGGAATAAACCTCTACAAACACGGACCTCTACTTGACCAGAAAAGACAACACCAAAAGCCCAGTCAATGGAAAAATGTACAGTTGGTACATTTAAGAAGATATTTACAACTGGTAAAGCTGCTTTTAAGATATTACCTAATGTACAGTAGTCAGATAATCTGCATAAAAATAAATAAATAAAATAAATGATTTATTTGTCAATTTTATAATAATAATAATAAGAACAAGAAATATTTCAGGTTTCATTCAAGCAATATAAAAATGATTTTAGTGGTTTTGAGAGCAATGCACATTAAATAAACATCAAAATTAAATAGACAACATTTATAAAAAACATTATGTTTAAACATATATCAAAGAATTAACAAGGTTGCAAATGCAGCCTAAATTAAGCTATAAAACTGAATGGGGTTATATAAATGTTGGCATATATTTGGATGGCTAAGCTTGACTAATTTGTGTTTAAAGCTGACAAAGTTGTGTACAATTTGTTTAAGATTACATTTACATTTTATATTTTTGATCAATTTAAAACAAGCTACTTTTCATGTTAGGTTACTTGGTAACACTTTAGAATAATGGTCCGTTGTTAACAAGTAACTATGCAGGATGTAATAGGTAGTACTACGTTAACACTTAACTTAATACTATTAACTAATAGAGAAGCGAGATTAACTAAGCAGTAAGTAGTAGCACATTTAGGACAAAGGTAGTTCCTTATTAGATATTTGATAATTACTAAAAAAATATATCCTCATTGAGAACTACTTGGGAACTATGACCAGTTAATAAAGAGTAACCAATTAATTACTAATCACAACAGTAACGTCTTAAAAGTGAACAATTGGGTTCTTTGTGGAAACTAAATTATGAATATGATATCCCCCAAATAAGTCGGCTACAGGTTGAAATTGTGACTACTACTCTTACCAAAGGATGGATGTTCTCTGTTTATTTCAAACAAAAACATAAATTAAAAATGAAAATAATTCATTTAAAAATGTTAATAATTAGGAAGTGATTGAATTAGTTCACAATTATGAGCTCTAGTTTGTGTCAGTTCAGTATGTCTCCGACTCCAAAAGACCTATACCTTTACTGACAGTAGGCTGGGGAGGACTTTTCTTGAATATAAATAATGATGTTCTCTTGACAAAAACAATTCACATCCTTAATGAAGGCATCGACTGCATTTATATTGTGTGCTCAATGAGACAATATGGCACAAAACCGCATATTCCAGATTACAGTTTCTGGTAAAATATCACTAACTGTACAGTCATGCATTTGTGTGAAGCACTAGTGATATTTTACCAGTAGGTCTTTTGGAGTGCGATACATTGATACTGACCTGACACGAAGCAGAGCTCATGTGAACTAATTCAATCATGAGCTTGTCAGCATCACTTCTTAATTATTTTTAAGTGAATTTTTATTATTATTCTATGTTTAAGTTTGAACATCCATCCTTTGGTAAGAGTTGTAGTCACAATTTTAAAATGTAGCCGACTTATTTGGGGGATATCATATTCATAAATTAGTTTCCACAAAGAACCCAATTGTTCACTTTTAAGACGTTACTGTTGTGATTAGTAATTAATTGGCTACTCTTTATTAACTGGTCATAGTTCACAAGTAGTTCTCAATGAGGATATATTTTTTTTTAGTAATTATCAAATATCTAATAAGGAACTACCTTTGTCCTAAATTTGCTACTACTTACTGCTTAGTTAATCTCGCTTCTCTATTAGTTAATAGTATTAAGTTAAGTGTTAACGTAGTACTACCTATTACTTCCTGCATAGTTACTTGTTAACAACGGACCATTATTCTAAAGTGTTACTGGTTACTTTTATTCAATAAATATTATTACATTTCTTTGGCTTTATAGTAATATAGAGAAACACAACCAATTATGTGTCAGTTCTGGGATAAGTGATTAGCTCTTAAAGAAATTAGATGTTAGACATTTCCCCCCCCAGACACTTTTGTAAGCATGGGTTTGTGCTGTAAAACCTTAAACATTTTTCCAGCTTCCCAACATCTACCCCTATAAGAAGAGCAAGAGCGCAATGTTTATCATGATCTATAAAAATGTCACACAAACATTACATAACACATTTGCATGCCCACTCATTTGACAGCATAACCTCCTCCCACTCATACTTCTCAGGTGATACTCTTGTCCTAATTCAAGAAACCCCTGTTGAGTTTCCCCGAACTGAGCAATGAAGTTCAAATGTCTGACGAAGGCTGAGTGCCTTCTTACTTCTGTACTTCCTGTTAAGGCTTGTCACGTTGTTTAAGCATTCATTGATCATTACATGAGCACACCTCTCCACGTACACACCTCTCCACCAATACCAGAAGCAGGCGTGTGTCAATATGCTGTGTGAATATTGAATATCAGAGCTGGCAGTCTGTCTGTCTGAGCGAAGGTCATATAAACAAGCCCGGTCAGTTCCTTTAAGAGGGAAGTGCCAAAAAATGCTGTCTCATGGTAACCTGTTGCGAAAACACATAGCAATCATCCTCAGCAACCATATAAGGACATCCATACTGTTATGGTCTTTTTGAATGAAAAAAAAAAAAATAACATAGCTCAAACACACCTTTTCCAGACACTTTCCATTAATACACTCTTTAAAATAAAGTTATTGGTATTGAAGGTTTACATGAAGAAAGAAACCCTAACAACATCCATGGAAACTTTCTATTGCAAAAAGGTTCTTCCAATAGAAATGGACATCACATGATGTTTTGTTTAAACCAATAACATTTTATGTTTTCATAATATGAGCAATGCCTTGGTCCCTGATCAACCAATCACAATGAAGATATGACTCCTAACTTAATCTGATTGAGCTACAGGCATCACAAAAGAGAGACATGACTAACCAACTAGACAAGAAAAGGAGGAAGTCCACATTTGACCTTTTATATGCAGATTTATGTTTATGGTAGCCTCATCAACTTGCACCTATTATACAATTAAGACTAGCAAATGATAATATTCAAAGTTATTTTGAAGATCTTTCAGAGTTGCAGAACACAGGATTTAAAAAAAAAAAGTAATGTCCATCGCGATGGACATCAGGTCTTGTAAGATATCAGCAGCACCTCGTGAATTAGTTGTATAACAGGTTGAGAAATTCGTGGAAGCATTTCAAAGCTAAATACAGAGCTACAAATTCTAATGTTAATGTTTTATGAACATTGATGTTAATTAATGAAATGAATATTAGTATGATTTCATTTATGTCATCAAAGTGACCATAGCATGTCAATCAAGTTTTCATTGGTTTTAGTGAGAAACAGCCATAGTGGATGTGAGATCAGTGAATACACAGCAACACACACTCTCACACCCCCTCCACACACACTGATGCATTGATGCTATAATGCACACAATCATATATTCATCAAAACAATCAGCAAGTACACATACTGTAAACCCATTCACGTACAGAAAAAGATATTTATACATATACTCAGATTCACCCACTTCAACCAACAAAAAGTATCAAACTGGTTTTTTTGAGACTTCGTATCATCTTACCCCCCCCCCACATATTTACTGCATTGTTCATTCTTATAGTATGTGTTCTTTTCAAAATCTTAAACACTAGTTCAACTATAGTGCACAAGCTCTACTTATTATGTATGGTTAAAATATGGGGATTTTTATTTTTCTTCAGTCCTGGTGTCCATTATAGTGGACATGAAAAAATCTAATAAATAATATTGGAGAAGAGCAAATATCAAATGGATGACATTTTTTTTGTTCAGTGAAAAAAGTCAGGTCTGAAGGGGTTAAAAAGGTCTTCACACTTGAAAAAAAAAGTTCTCTTAAGAACTGTTCACTGAAAGCTTCTTTGGGGAAGCAAAAAATAAAATAAAATAAAAGTTCAAATAAAGTGTTGCTAAACTGTGTAATATAAAGTTTAAAAACCTGATTTGAGTGATTTTGACAGAAATACACATTTATATGAACATCAAAATAAAATAAAAGAATGCTAGAATAAATAAAAATGAAAATAAATAAATAAATAATGCTAGAATAAGTAACAATGTGGCAAATGTAGCCTAAATTAAGCTGTAAAGCGGAAGGGGCTATGGTTTAGGAACAAATAAAATTGAAAAAAATATATATTTTATAAGTATACTGTATATAAGTATATATATATATATATATATATACTGTATATGTACACATTTTGAAAAGTGAAATGAGCTATTTTAGCAAACATGATAATAGAAAACAGACATTTGATGTGTTTAAAATATACTTTTCATGATAGTTTAATGGCATATTAGATCATATTTGATCTAATGCACTGTAATTATTTATATAAAACATCAAATTATTTTTGAAGTTTTAAATAAAACAAGGATTATTGGAGCATGTTTTACAGGAAAATATATTATTTCAGTCTATCTACTACAAAATTTAATTCAGTGTGTTACTTGCCATTCCTTTGTAATTAATTGTGAAATTTACAAGCAATTTTTGAGAATTGTTTCAAATAAAAAAAGTTCAGTGACGTTATCACAGAAAAAAACAAAAACGTGTGATCTGTGTCTCTAATGCTTTTTTTTTAAAGCCATGGGACATCAAAGTATATTGTATTTAGTGCCTTCAGTATTATCAGATAAATACCATCAAAACCATGAACAAAATGATATACAGTACATGCTTCAGCACATCCCTTTCTTGCCAGCTGAGTGATTACTAATGGCAATTCAATCTGTGACTTTTTCACCTCTGCGGTTGTGCAGCACAGCAAGGTCAATGACCAGTGAGATGGGAATTCAATAAGACATCAGCAGCAGTATACTGTATATCACCACAGACAGCAGATGAACTCTTCAACCTCTAGTTAAAGATCAGCCTTCACCTCAGTAATGACGTGCTTCCCATTGCAGTGAAATTATGCGTTAAGTAACTCTGATAGCATAATAACATGGATGTATGGAGTATGGATTACATGAAATAAATCATCCATCTGTAGTTTATTTATTCAGCTCATTGTCAGAAAAGAAGCCCAGAGTCTGCAGTCATTCTTGTGTAAGTTGACACTATTATTTTTTTATTTTTATTTTAACCCCTGAGCTTTTCCTCACACCTCACTGTGTTCCTGGTCAAAGAATTATCAGGTAATTATTGTAGGAAGTTTGGGTCTAAAACTTAAATACACCCAACAATTACGGCACATGACTTTATGATATTTATAGCTGATTATATTTTTTTCTCTGCAATTTAGACAAGTGTATTAAAAATACAGCTGTGTAAAGCACAAATAATTGGAGGCTTGCTTATATGAAACAGCAGTTGTATGCTTTTCATGCAACAAAAAGAAAAGTGTCAATGAAGGTATGAGTCAATACTATATGTCCAAGTGAAAAAGAAGTACACTTTAGCTTTTTCACTTTTAATGTGAATGTAATGTTTTCAGACACTTAATTGCATGTTATTTACAATTAAATGAAAATGTATTATAATTGATATCAAATGCAATTATGTGAACTTTAGAGTTCTTTTTTGTCACAATGAGGTAGGACTTAAGTACCTTTAAGTATCTTTGTATGTAATTTCATAATTACTTTTATTGAAATATGGTTAAAGTGCTGAATGTACTGACAAGCTTCTAAAATATGTTATTTCTTTTAAAGTTAAGTATTTAAATATATTTGTAATGATGAAGATACAATTTAGTACATGTATTATGCATGGCAAAAGATAAAAACATGACAATGATTTAAACATGATTACATTGACATTATTACGAAGAACACAAAAGAAGATATTTTGAAGATGTGGTCCCCATTGACTACCATAGTATTTTTTTTCCTTACTATGGAAGTCAGTGGCTACCATCAAATGTTTGGTTACCCTTGACATTTCAGAATGGAATGAGAATAAAATCAGTTGAAATCAGTTTTCCTCTTGTTTCACTTGAAAGGTAAAAATCAGTGAACTGTAATAAAAGAAATCTCCACTTCTTGCTTGTGTGGAAAGGTAATTGTTCTTCTAATAATGTCATAATTTGTGTGAGTTTGTGTTTTTCTTTGTTTTTTGTGTGTGGCAGGGTCTTGGCAAGAGTGAACAGGGGGCTACAGAACACATCAAGGTTAAAGTCAAGAACAACAGCCTGGGTCTGGGCACTACTGCAAGCAACGAGGTGAAGAATCATTCCTGTTTTCTTGGTTTTGAGTTGCTGCGTTCTGTTTTGTTATTTTTTTGGTCACATCAATCTTTTACAATTTTTTTTTATTAGGACAACTGGATTGCCCACCAGGATGATTTTAATCAACTCCTTGCTGACCTTAACAGCTGCCATGCACAGAACAACACTGATAGTAAGCTGCATTTTAAACCTGGTGTGCAAAGCACCGTTTGTGTAAAAAAAAAAAAAATCAATTTAATTCAATTTAAGAGCAGAACAATTGAACTTGTGTGTGGGATGTTTGTCATTGCAGCTTTGAAACATTTTATTTCTCCCTAATTTTCACTAGGTGGTGCTATTGTGATGTTAAAATAACATGAAACGTGCTGTGATCATTGTCATGTTGAGAACAATCTGGTTTTCATTTCTCTTAAGCAGTCTGTGTGTCAGTCTTGTTTAAAATCTTATGTGTGATACATTTTTTTTGTTAGCACATTCATTTTTTTTATTTCTTCTGTTTTTGTATACTTTCAGACCCCACACAGGAACAGGGTTTTAGTTTGGAAGAAAAGTCAAAGACATCCAAGAAGAGGGTCCACTACATGAAATTCACTAAGGGTGAGTCATTCAGTGTCACGGTTTCTTGCAAATTAGGCATTATGCTACAGGACTTTATTTTGAGAAAACTTTGCTGTGAAACAGTGGTTCTCAATCTTTTTGACTGCAAGACCCCTCATTGTCCACAACAATATTCATACAATAGGTCTCATGAATTTTTCTAGTTTTCATAGATGCAAACTCCTCACCTTTCGGTGAAAATTCACCTTTTTGAGATCAAAATAGGTCACCTACGAGATTCGTGTAGATCCGATGAGAAAATGTTTTTGGGGGGTTCCAGTAGTACCAACACAATTCTGTACCCGCTCGAAGTCACTCGCTTTCAAACTGTCCTGTGTGTTTTTGTGTGCGTGCTCTGGTTTTCGAATTACAAAGCCAAAAGTTTTTATTTACAACGTGTCTTGCAGTGTTGAGTTTTGTAGCCAATCACAGGCATCGCTGTTGAAAGCAGTGGCCAATCAGAGGTGTTTACTTTAGGTTAGTCAGAATCCACTCTGATCTTATTTTTGTTTTAGCAAGTTTGCGTAGTTCTACACGTTCACAGATCTATTATAACAAGACATAAAGAAAGCTTACACGATGTAAGTAAGATATTCATTGTATAGTTAGTTATTGATTATATCAGGAGTTTCCGCGTGAGTAAGCTCGGTCAGTTACGCTATAAGGGAAGCGCCCTTTTCTCGGTTTTAACTTCATTCACAGTTTGAAGAAAGTGTAAGAGGACCAAGTGTATACTGTTTCAGGAATGACCACCGCGAGTGTAAAAAAAAAATTACGCGAGTGAATCCGCAAAATTTATCTGCGATTGACGGTGATACCTGTAGCAATGACGGAACAAACTATCTGACAAGCCGATGTCAAAACAGCTGTGCTTTAAGTGATGCAGAGTAAATTCAGAGTAACAAAACTACAGCAACAACAAGTCTGTGTTGCCTTTAGCAGCTTTTACAGGTAAAGATAACTTAAAGCACTCTTTTTGATGTGTCCTTTTTTAGGCAGTGTTTGAAAAATATAGTTTTTAAATTAAATAATAAAAATTTTTTTTTTAATGCATTATTTAATTATTATACCATTAATAATTAACTTAATTTGTAGTTAACTAGGTAAGTATTTAAATAATTAACCCTACTAGTCTGTTGGAGTCTGGGCTTATTTATTTATTTCTAAATGACATTTGTGACTTCCTGCACTTGCTATACTTCATAGTCATTTTATAATAAATCCAAAAGCAAGATGTGAGAGAACCTAGGGAGCTGAAATGGCAACTGAGCTAATGAGTGATCCTCTGCTGCCATCTACGGGATATAATGGTAATTTCATGTCATTTTCATCTGAAGTCTTTGTTTTCCACCAGGAGACGTCTGGTCTTTGTCACCTTTTTCACCCATGATGAGTTTGCATCTCTTGTGATATTTTTTTGGACACAGATTTTTGAAATAAAAATATTATTTTAAAATGACATTTTTTAACATAAATATTTTTCTCAATTTGTACCCAATAAAATATTTCAGAGCTTAGAAGTCGTACTTTTAAATTTAGGCTTTCTAATATATTCAGACTTCTCAAGGCAGTGGGAATCCTGTTTTTTTCCAAAGAAAAAAGGCTGTTTTTAAGTGAATTGAAATAAGTATCTTGATTTTTGTTGTTTGGTCTTATTTTAATGCTTGTTTTGTCATCTTGAGGCTCCTTGGAAGTTAACCAAAGCCCACTAGTGGCCGGGTTGAGAACCACGGCTGTAGAATGAATAGTTTTCTCCTTACAATTTTATTTAAAATAAGCAAAAATAATAGTTATATAGTTCATAGTTAATAATAATATTATTTGTGGGCACATGTTAGGTGATTGACCTTTTCACAAAGAAATCACTTGAGTTTCTCTCTATGTAGTCAGGTTTGTCTATTTAAGTCTGGTGGTGAAAGGTTGTTGTTTTTTTTATAAATAACCTGCATGATGTGTTCATTTGAAAAACAGCAGCCAAAAAATTATTTTTCAATCCCCCCCCCCCCCCCCATCCATCACTTCCTGTATTCAGTAGCTGAACTTTGTATGCTTTGGCTTATGTAGTAAAAGCTCACGGGTCACCGCTGCAGTAGATCAGCATGATAAAATTGTGCTGTCAGCTTAACCAGAAGGCCGTGCCGTCCCTAGTACAGAGCGTCACTTCATGATTCTCCAAGTTTTCTGACTATCATGTAGACAAACATTTAACCTGAGTTTGATCTGGCTGTTGAACGATCTCCTTGAATGTTTTGTCATGTACTGTTGACCTCTGCTGAATGGTTCACATCCTTCCCAGCATGGAAAGCAGGGCGGCCTGATGTTTGTTGGTGGTCTTTATGAGTGGGAAATTTATTTGCCCTCAGGTTTTACATTCTTGATGCTTTGACATTTGGTAGGTATTTTTAGACATTGTCTCATTTTCCATGATGGATGTTTATAAAAAATGTCAGGAATGTTGCGAAAAACTCGTTGTCTTTTATCACCTGAGAGGACACCGTGGCATACCGCTCCTAAGCTTGATTTCCTGTTTCCTGTGAGGAGCACAGGCCAGCACACTCACTTCTCAAAATGGCCTCAATCAGCACCTGATGAGTCCCACAGATAACACCGCATCCAAAACAATGCAAATGTTGTTGTCGTCGTTGTCTCTGTTTTCAAAGTCTTTGTTTAACTACAAGAAGGAAGACCGTACTCTCAGTGGATGTCTCATGTCTCATGAGACGGACTGGACATCTCACACACAACCTCATCATCACGACCCCCTGTGGTAATTGGGCCACCTCACTAACCTCATGTCTGTGACCTCAGCTCAACTCTGATTGGTTATGTGGCTGCCCTTTGCCTCCATAAGTCACATTCTGTGCTATTTTCAAGCTCATTAGTAAAAGTTTTTTTTCTACTCTTGGTATGATTGATGTCACACATTCTGAAAACTTAACCATTTAGAGGTTAACAGTAAAAGGTATTCATACATTTTGCAATGCAATTCCTCTGAAATCCTCTTTGATTATGATTTATAGTAATGACAAATGAATTCTCGGAAGTAGACTCTGTTCTCTTAAGGTGTTAAGTCTGTAATTTGAGCAATATCCGTTTGTTCAAGGTTTATGTTGCTGTATCTGAAAGTTGAACTAAGATGTCTTTGACAAACATGACACTGGTTGTTACGACTGCTAACGGATTTCAGATTGTTGTCATAGCAGTTGGCTTGTTGTCACCATGTCAGGGTTTCGCCTATCTCCCCTGTGGAGGCTTTGTTGAGTGGATCACCTTTTGCTGATATTGGTTGCTCTGTAACCCATAGATGGCTGCACCCTTTGTACGTTTCCTGAGTACGCCTCACCAAAACCATTGCCAGGTTAAGGCCTTTAATTGATTTAACAGATAAACTAGTTATATCTAACGCTTAAAAGTGTGCCACTCATTTTAAAGTAAATGTAAATACTTCAGTTAGTCTGGAAACCATTAAACTCTCTTGTACACCAGTTTACCATCATCATAATATGCTTAGATGCTTGCTTGAAATATGTTATGAAATAAAGATTTAGGGGTCAGTGTTTAAAAGTTTTTAAAAGAAGCCTCTTGTGCTTACCAAGGCTGCATTAATTAATTCAAATTACAGTAGAACCAATAATATTGTCAAATACAATGTGAAATAATATTTTTTTATTTTTGAGTATAATTTCAAGTATAATGTATTCCTGTGATGCAAAGCTGTGTTTTCAGCATCATTACTCCAGTCTTCAGTGTCACATGATCCTTCAGAAATCATTCTAATATGCTGATTTGCTGCTTAAGAAACGCTTCTTATTATTCTGATTATCAGTGTTGTAAATGGTTGTGCTACTTAATATTTTTTGTAGAAACCGTGATACATTTTTTAGGATTCTTTGAATTGACAATTCAAAAGAACAGCATTTATTTGAAATGGAAATCTTTTGTAATATTATAAATGCATTTTGTCACTTGATCAAATTAATGCATCCTTGCTAAATAAGTATTAATTTATTTTCAAAATAAATACTGTCCCCGAACTTTTCAATGGTACTGTAAGAATGTCTGTACAAAAACTTTTTACTGTCTATGTAATCTTTTGACTATTAACAATCTTATATGTAGTCTGTAGAGGTCTATTGGTGTTGAATATCCTCTTGGTGCTGATTATCTTTTGTCAGGAAAATAAAGTGGAAAGTGTAGTGGTGGTGGAACTGCATATATTTCTTTCAGTCTTAAGATGTTTTGGACTGGTCCTTTAGAATGGAAGCAAATGAAACCCTGCTCTAGACAGGATGGAGGTGGCCGTGAGGTTGCTTGTTTCAAAGATTGATGGCTTTCAGAACAGGAGAAAGGCACCGCCGTCTCCAGCGCCCATCTCAGACATGAGCAGTGTAAACCAGTAACCCAGATTTAATTGGCTGCCCATTTATCAACTGATCCAGTACTTCTTGATGTGCGTTGAACTGCAAGCACTTCATCATCTGAGTGGCTGAGTGGGTCAAGCTGTTACACAGATGAACGGAACAATTTTGGACCCCCTTCATTAATAATTGACATGCTTTTTTTTGAGAATCAAACCAGTGCATATACTATTTTCATCATTACTATTTCCTGCTCAGCCAGTTAAAAGAACACCCCCTCATCTTTTTTTTGTCACCTTCACTTCTTGTTCCTGAAAATCCTTTTTCCTTGTTCATTTAATGGCAACTGAAAAGCTTAGAACTTATCCAGGTGTCTTTTGAGGCAGTCAATTAGTATTTCGCTTGTCAGATTAGCAAGTCGATCCGAAAAAGCCTCTGTGATTGCTAATCTGGTTTGGCCAGAGTTCTGTCACATTCGTTACCTTCTCAACGGTGACCTTGCTTCTAGGGCCCTGTGATTTTTTTCTTTCTTTCCCATATTCAGTTTTATTTTTTTTTCCAAATTCTGTTTTAATTTTCTGTTTTCCGTTTTTTTCCCCTCATTTTAATTGTTCTAGACTCTATTTTAGTGGTTAAATTAAATTGTATTAATCAAAAAGTATGTCTAATTAATTGAAATCATGAAACATACACAATTTAACAGCAATTTACAAAAGTTTAACCAATATTTAATTTTTCAGGCCCTATGAAATGTTTCATTTTTTCTCAAATTGAGTTTTAACCAAATTCTGTGTTTTCCATAAATTTTCTGGGTTCCATTTTAATGGCTTCATTAAATTGTAGTAATCAAAACAGTTATAATTAATTGATTTTATGAAAAAGCAATTTATTGTGGTGATTATAAAAAAAATTCAGAATTACTGTGTTGTGTATTCTGGTCAATTAAAAAATTATGTTTTAATAATATATTTTTTATTGTTTTTAGTAGTAATTAACAGCAATTTACAAAAGTTTAACCAATATTTAATTTTTCAGGCCCTATGAAATGTTTCATTTTTTCTCAAATTGAGTTTTAACCAAATTCTGTGTTTTCCATAAATTTTCTGGGTTCCATTTTAATGGCTTCATTAAATTGTAGTAATCAAAACAGTTATAATTAATTGATTTTATGAAAAAGCAATTTATTGTGGTGATTATAAAAAAAATTCAGAATTACTGTGTTGTGTATTCTGGTCAATTAAAAAATTATGTTTTAATAATATATTTTTTATTGTTTTTAGTAGTAATATGATTACATTAAGTAATATATTTCTGTCACAGTTTCTTCAAGTTAAACTGAACTTTTATTTTGACGGGTTGCTGTGATGACCTTTAAGTTCCTGTTTGTATGATATGATGATGTTTGTATGATATAAATTCCGTGACATTCCGCATTATACATAAATTCTGTTTGTATGACCTGATTCCATCCACATCCACTTTGCTTCCAGTAGGATTTCATTACCTTGTGTGCACTGGTAGACTATACTGCCACTAGGGTTGTGACGGTGACGGAATTTTCCCACCGGTTAATCGACGTGTGACAACACCGGTAGTACTGGTATCACCGTGGGGGTGGCGGCGGGGGCGTTCCCTCTTTTCCTAACTTTCCTTTGCTTTTAAATGGCTTGTAAAAGTGGCGTGCACATTTTATTTTCACTTTCAAATCGTAGCAATTCGGCTTAAAGCAATTGTTCGTTTTTAGTTCGTTTGAATCTTCCCTCTTTTCCTTTCTTTCCTTCTCTTTTAAATAGCTTAAATGCGCCGTCCGTATTTTACTTTCACTTTTACTTTCGAATTAGCGGCAGTTCGGCGTCAATTGCTCGAGTGCAACAACAAAATACAACGTCAAACTCACTTTAGCCTATATATAAAACATAGAACTTTTATTAACAAAACAAATAAAAATACACCATGCTATAGGGCAGGCTATAAAATAACAAATAACTTGCATAAAGTTTAAATAGGTGTACAAAACTGGAAATAGGCTAAGTAAACATGTATAATATATAACCAAATAAATAAGAAACGTAGAACGTTTATTAGCAAAACAAGTAAGAAAGCTTGGAGGCACGGCATACACGATGTCAAATAAAATAAATAAATTACACAAAGTTTAAATAAAGTAAAAATCAGCAAACAATGTGGAACCAATTAAATAAGAAACAAATGTTTAAAAAAACCTTCCAAAATCACCTTAGATAAACGGCAAAAGTCAACAGGATTTTCAAAATCCAAAATATTGCCAAACAG
>NW_015505978.1:375476-387388 GCF_001515645.1 Sinocyclocheilus grahami | reverse complement strand
TTTTTTTTTTTTAATTTTTACATTTTAATCTGTTCTTTTACTTAACTAAATGATTTTTATTACTATAAAAAATCTAAACGAGGGTGGGGGTCGTTGCCGTGGTGGGCAAGTGACGTAACCGGTGTTGCGGCTTAACACCAGTATCACCGTCTATCGCGGCAAGCCTAACTGCCACTCATCCATAGCTTTCAGACACTTTAAAGAGTTTTGTTTTTAAAGGAATATTTCACTCAAAAATTGTTTTGCTTTGAAGAATATCCAAGCGATACTTTCAATATAATGACGTTAAATGAGGTCTAGTGCTGTCAAGCTTCAAAATGATAGAAAAGTAACATAAAAAAGTCCATACAACTTTTGAAGAATTCAGAAGACGTGAACATTTCAATCAAGTTATTATTCACAGATAATAAATGCCTGATTCATGATGAATAATTTAGAATTTTTATTCTTATCGTTTTTTCAAAAGCAGAATTGGTTGATTTAGTTCACAAAACTGACCTAAATGGTTAATGAATTGGACAGATCTAGTTTTTGCCTTCAACTCACTGAATGAGTGATTTATCACGAATCAGACTGATCCAGTTCTTGAGTTCAACTCACTTGATTCTTTGATTCAAATCGAATGTGACTGATCCAGTTCTTGAGTTCAACTCACTGATTATTCATCACAAATCTGACTGATCCGGTTCTTGAGTTTCAGTGACTTAAATGTTTCAGTGACTTAATTTTTTCTCACACAAAACTGTCATTTGACTTTCGAATATCTAGAATGTATAACATGAGTCATATGATGTTTTTATGGTACTTTTGCATTTTTGAAGCTTGAAATCTCTAGTCCCCATTCCTTGCAGTTAAATGGAAAAAATAAAAGTGATCGGTAAATGATTCAAAATGTTCAATTTTAGTTGAGTTAATCCTCTGAAGGTTTCCAGTGGCATTTGTAGTTACACCCAAAACTAACCCTTTGTTAGTTGATAGATCTCTTTTCCAAAAGTAAAAAGGTCATTTTTGGGCTCCACTTGTTGTCCACTGTGATCAGTGGAAAGCTTGTTCGGGCCTGGCCTTTTGTTTAGACTGCTTACAGGATACCTTGGTTACTTGAAGGCAAGGTCTCCCCTTTGAAAGCCACGCTGAAAAAGACCCTAGAGCAATAAATAAGTGAGTGTTATCAGGAGCTGCTTGGAGGAAGAGGATGCAGCTGTACGAACAGGACTCGCGGCTGAGACGGGCGCCCAGGCACTCCTGGAGCCTTTGAGCTGCTGGAAAACGGGAGGTGTGAGGTGGGGCCTCCCCTGAACCGTTTGTTTTTCCTCCGCCGTTTCATCCCCTGCGACCACGCAACGTGCCCTCTTTTACCTCTAAACCTTTCCTCTCGGCAGGAGTTCAAAACTGTCCAGTGACCCTTATCCATTTAAATCAATAGATTACAAAGTTGAACGCCACTAGAAACATATCCATTTGTCAATAGGTTGCGACCGGAAACGTTTCCTTTTCATCTCTCCAGACGTTTGTGAAATGCATAATAAACAGTTCTCTTTTTAAATCGAAAAGGAACTATCACTAAAGTCTAAATTTTAAATATGTATTTGGTAGCGCACGTTAGTTTGACAGGTTTGGCAGAAGCATCTGCAGGTTGAATAGAACCCTGCTGCCCTTACATTAAAGTAGAGCTCGAAATGTTTACACAAATGTTCTATTGTGTGGAATAATGTCAAAGATCTATAAAAAAAAGTCTCCTTGTTTTTAACCTTTTCTCACAGGAAAGGACCTGTCCAGTCGCAGCAAAACAGACCTAGCTTGTATTTTTGGGAAGCGATCGAAACGAGAGACAAGAGACCAAGATGAAGTAAGCAATGCAAGTTGACAACACATCCATCTTTTTTTTTTTTTTTTACATTTTCTACAGTAAATATCCGGGTTCAAGTTAATATAATAATTTTGATTACCAAAAAAAAAAATCAGTTTGTCCCTTCTTTTTCAACCCTCTACGGACACCTTGGCAATTGAATTGCCATTGGCTAGTAAATTGTTTTGTTTGCTCTCCAGACTGAAATACTATACTTGTATAGCTGTGCCATTTTACACACACACACTTATTTATTTATTTTTATATTTATATACAGGGGCGGATCTAGAATTTTTTGGGGTGGCAACACCAAAGCAAGCCCCCATGCATAGTTTTTGGGGATTTATGGTCTGACATACACTGTTGTGTATTGTATTACCATTAAGTAATCATCTATACTGTTTAAAATAAAAAATAAATAACATTTTAATATCCATCATTGCACCAAGTCAATACACAATGTAAAAAAACTTCAACCGGTTATAAATGTTTCTGAGCTTGTATCACTAAAAAAACATGTGGTTCTATTAAAATTACATTGGCTACTTAGATGGAATAAATCACGTTTTGGTGCAAGTTTAAGAGCAACAAACACTTTTGAATTTCCTGACATTAGAAAGAAATACAATAATATCAAAGCACTGAAACTGGATCAGTTTTGAAAACAATGTTTGATTTTCTGTTATTAACAGAGGTGGGAATGTCTGTAATCACCCAGAACAAACTCTTATCAACCATATGCTCTAGCAACACCCCAGCAACTACATAGCAAGAGCCTAGCAACCACCCAGAATATCCTAGCAACCAACTAGCAACACTTCAGCAAACATCAAGAACATCGAACTGCATTCAAAATATCATAAACATATCTCAAAAGCAAACATTTGCAAACACCTTTGCCATAATATTAATGCCTGTTAGATTTTTGTGTGCTACATAGAGATTTGTGTTGTGGTTTGCAAAAAGTGTTTTATGAAATTGGAAAACGGAGTCAAAGGCCGAGAATTAGTGTATGGTTTTACAGATTTGGTGTGTGGATCTGGTGTTTGAGTGTCAGCTTTCAGAAATTATGTGACAAGTAAAGATTTTGTGTGTAAGCAGTTGAAAAAGACTGTGAATGCTTACACACAATTCAAATACACAGATGACTTTCCTGCCCAGTGAACACTGAGATCAATAAAACTGTAACAAAAAACTCTTACTAGGATTCAGGAATTATTTTTGCAGCTTAATGTCTATTACAGTATACATAAATTAAATTTCAGATACAGATGTGTAATTCAGCAATGAACGTTTGGGGAAAAAATCATTTTCATTTTACTACTGTAAAGTAATCTTGCAGTAGATGAAAAGCACTAGAAAAGTTCAAATACCAAAGAATTGTATGAATTGGCTTGCACCACAATACAGTACAGTAAAAAAGGAAATTTAGCATCCTCTGCCCTTTTCCTTTCTCTTTGTAGTGTTACAAGCTGATTGTGCATAGATAAGATCCCTGAAGTTGCAAAGACTATTATACATAATTTAGTCGCCCAGAGTGAAGATTTAGTCGCATATGTGAGTTATTTACTCGCAATGTAGATGGTTGTTTTTTTTTGTTTAAACAAAGCAAAATACTTGGTTAAGATGCGGTCACGTTTATGGTTGTTTGGTGAATTTTTGTGGCCAAAGTCCAGTAATTTGAATAGAAATCCACACAGTCCATTGAATTTTGCATGAAGGCGAAATATTTCTCCATGTGGATTTCACAATTTTCACAGATTTGCCACGTTAACCAACAAAAACGGTGACTTCTGTGTGATCTTTTGAAAACCATGGACAAGTTACTGTAAATTTGTGTGGTAACCAACATAACCAAGACACAAATGCTGTTTAACCCCTAATATTACTTTAAGATCCAAAATGAGCCTTTTCTCAATGTTAAGCTGACATTTGAAGTGTTACATACATCTTGAGCGTAATATTGAGATGTAGCAAAGCTATTGCAGCAGATTACGGTCCAGCCCACATGTAAGGACCGCTGACCTCTGCTTTCATGTGACCCGCTCGCAGCAAGTTTCAGGCTGATAATGAGCCGTGTCATAGCGTGCAATCTGACTCCACACATGAGTCACTGTAGGCAGGGATCCCGCTTAAATCCCCTTAAAAGATTTGCACCCTCTCTCTACTCTTTCACCCCTAGTCCTGTCAGGCACCTCTGTGGTCAAATCAGTGTATTTCTGATGATGTGCTAGTGGGCATGATCAAACTGCATTTCCCCATCATCTCCCAGGTACAGGAGGCAGTGATAGAAGTAAAAAAACAGAATTACTGATGATCCCTTCAAACCCTGGAAACTTGGTTTGGAGAAGTTGGTTTGAAGGGATTATTTAGTGAAGTTTTTGCTTACACGGCTAGTTTGGATTCAGTTTGAAGGTGGCTTCCCCAGCCAATGGTGTGACTATATTTCCTTTTGTAAGTCCACCTTGAATTTGGCATTGTAATTTATTTCCACACCTATTATTTTGCAAGCAAGACCCATCTTTTGCTTATTTTTTTGTTGAGATGTAAATACTATACTGCAGTTTTGTGGTTTAGTTCTCAGTGAGATTTGTATTACCATAAGGAAATACCGGTGCTTGCAAGGCAGCAGAAGAATAGTTTTAGGTAAGCTTAGGTTTTAAGCTTTGGCTCGTAAATGAAATGCCACATCAGAGCTGCTTTACTGTTGTCATGACACTCAGCATGTGTCTTGTTTCTTGGCTGCTGTGCAAAGACGGTGTTGTGTTATATGTTGATTCTCATACAGCATAGAAATAACTGGTTATTTTGGTATTTTCGTATATATCTACCACAACTGAGTGTGTGAATAAATGAAAGAAGACGAGTTGATGTGTCCATTTTCAATGCAAATATTCTAACGATGTCAGTGGGGGATTTTCAGCTAGCATTTAATGTAAAATGTCTTTACAAAAAGCAAAAATAGATGGCAAGGCTAAATAGTTTGAATATTTTCCATACGATCATCAGGTTGAGACAATTTGTTGTGGAAAATTGTGGATGACAATAAGAAAAATAGTTCTGGCTTGCAGGAAGTTTAAATCAATTAATTCTTCAGTGCATAACTCCTCAAACAGGTAATTGCCCACATTATTAATGTTTGTTTAGTTTTTAGTAGGGATGCACGATATATCGGCCACCATATCGGTATCGGCCCATATCGGCTCATTTTTTCTGTTATCGGTATCGGCCTGATAAGAAAATTTGGCCGATATCTTAAAGCCGATAAATAATGCATTATTTCCTTCAGAGACACTTCAGATGCGCGCTGTTCGTTTGCAGCCTTTTGTGCAATTGTACATTGTAATATTGTGTTTATTTGATGTATATCTGATTTATCTCATATAGAATGCGTTTGGTTAAGTTAAAAGAGCGCTTCAGTTTACCAGTGATCATCTTTAGCTCAGCACACGCAGCCCAAACAGCAGTGCACAACATTAATAACTATGATTGGGAATGTCATGTATATAACATTCTAATGAGAACATTATTATAATAAAACGTTGGGAATTCTTTGGGTTTAGTTGCCGTGTTTCAGCGCGTTGTTATGGGAAGAGCGCATCCACAACAGGATCACACATTCTGACTATAGCACGCAAGAACTGCATCATTTTGTACATATATAAGTTGTAATATTATGTTTATGTTGTATTAATATTAATCTCAGGATGCATTTCCTTGAGTTAAATAAGCTGCCAGCAAAACGCTTCAGTTTACCATGTTCATTCAGCTCTTCAGCTTCAGCACGCGCAGCTCAACGGCTGCTATTTAAAACAGTGGTATTAATTTGTTACTTTTTCAAAATCATCGATACATTATTAATAACAACAACCACTTGTATTGTTCTCTTATTATTTTCATCAACAATATGGTTTAGTAATTAAAATCATTTAATTATTGTCCGTGCAGAGGCTATTCCGTTTTATTGATCTATGGCGCATTCATTTTGATTCTTTACACGTGTAATGATGTCCAGTGACTTGTTTGCATTATTTATGCATAATTTTATTTATTTGTAAGACTTTTTTATGACTAAATTTGGTAATGGGAGAGTAAAAATATTTTTAAAATGTACACCGTTCAAACTAGGCTGCTTATGTTGAAGTGTTTGGGATGTGGCTTTTAATGATGAGACCTTTTTTGTAATCAGGCTCTCAAAAAGTATATAACAATTTGGATATAGATTTATCGGCCAACATATCGGTTATCGGCTTTCAAAAATAAAGAATAATCGGTTATCGGTATCGGCCAAAATTTTCATATCGGTGCATCCCTAGTTTTTAGTGATCTCGTTGCTAAGTGCCAGTGTGTATGGCATTACCAAATGATGAGCTGAGCAATTTTGCAACATGCTTATGGAATTTTTATAAACTGAATAGATGAAATGGAGTTGGCTAGACTAATCAGCCTTTTTTTTTATTTTTCCCCCAGTAATATATTGGTTATAGGAAAAAAAATATTATTTTCTTTTTAACTTTCTATTCATTAAAAAGAATAAAGAAAAAATATGAACACACCTGTTTTTAGCATTTATATTAATAAGAAATGTTTCTTGGACTAGTGCTGCTGAAAAATCAGCTTTGCCATCACAGGAATAAATGATTTTAAAATATATTCAAATAGAATTTTAAAATGCAATATTTCACAATATTACTGTTTTTACATGCAGCCTTGGTGAACAAAAGAGACTTATTTCAAAATAACCAAAACATTTTCTGTTTTCAAATGTAAATATTATTTTCTTTAAAAAAATTTATATTAAGTTATTCAATTAGCTGATTTCACATTTTGCTTATGCTATTAAGTAGTATTTTTACTTATTGCTCACTGTCGTCCACCCTCTTTAAAACCCATATTAATTAACATTCTGTATGTTTAGACAGCTTCAGTATGTGTGTCCACATATGGTGTCCATGTATCATCTAGTTTGTCACACAAATCCCAGTTTAATTTTCTTAACCTTTTCCTCTTGTTTGGCAGCAGTTTGTGGCTTTTGTGACATAGCAGTTCCATGTACATTTAATGTATGTGCTGCAGGTCTGAATCCCCCGCAGAACCACCTCTCTACTGAGAAAGCGACACAATAGCAGCAGCTCATGCTTCGCCTGAATTTGGAAGTGCCGGCAGTGTGCTATATATTTTTTTTCTTCAGCTAATCGTTTTGTTGCAGTTTGTTATTGTCTTGCTCTGGAGGGACTTCATTGACCGGATTGAAAACCAATCTGAACGGGCTCACAATGGTATCCCAGGAGGCCGTGTGGCAAAGGGCTGGTCGCGAACCCTGTAAACGAGGGGCAGTTAGGCCTGCATAGGAAGCCAAAGAGGGGCGTTGTTTATGTGTGCATTGTGTGCTTGTGTGGTGATACGGCCAGTGGAAGATTTTTACCTTGGTGCATACTGTAGATGCATCCTGGGTTCACAACAGGGCAACATGAAGAGCTGACGCTTTAAACGCTTTAGTCTGAGCAAGGAGGACAATTATAAACTTGTTCCATAGAGTTTTTGTGACCAAGCTTGTCATCAGTGTCACTTTCAGGTTTTTAGTGCATTGCTCAGTTAGCGTTCATGTAAAGAGCCGATCTCACTTCTGCTGTGTCTTGGCCGCCCTCACTCCCACCTCTTGCACCAGGGGTTTTCCTCCTTTCTCTCAGAGCTTCCTGCCTGTCCCTTATCTCTTGTCACAGTGTTCTCTGACACACATGCATGCACATGGGAGGCCGTTCCAAGTTGCTCCTTATCTCATTACCCTGATTTAAGAAACTGTTATGGAGCAGTATTTATATTTTGCTGGCTTAGTAGTATTTCTTTTTTTTTTTAAATTTCAAGTTACACATTTTTTTTATTTGTTTTGTTCATTGTGGTCCTGATTTGAATTTCTTAATTCGTTTCATAACTCATGATGATGGAAAAGTCACATCTCAACAATGGATTAACAAAAATGGAAAGTGACCAAATTGCTTCTCTATCTTTCTGTCAAAATCCAGTTGCAGCCTTTTTGCTTACATAAACACATGCTGAGTGTGAAATATTGTGATGGACAATAATGGAACACAGTGGTTCTCGACTTGCTGGCTTAGTAGTATTTCATTTTCAAAGACAATTTTTAAGGCCCACCCAAGATATTTCTTGTACTTCTGTTGTAATAACAAAGTTGCTCAATTTAATTTTTCTTTATTTCATTTTAAACTAGGAATAATATTAAAATAATTAAATAAAATATTTAAAATAAATTCCATAAATTCCAATAACTAAATGATCTTTACATTTGTTTTTTTTATTACTAATGAATTTAAATTCTAGTTGATTGTAATTAATAATAATAATAATAATAATAGTAATATCACCCTCACTCCCACCTCTTGCACCAGGGGTTTTCCTCCTTTCTCTCAGAGCTTCCTGCCTGTCCCTTATCTCTTGTCACAGTGTTCTCTGACACACATGCATGCACATGGGAGGCCGTTCCAAGTTGCTCCTTATCTCATTACCCTGATTTAAGAAACTGTTATGGAGCAGTATTTATATTTTGCTGGCTTAGTAGTATTTCTTTTTTTTTTTAAATTTCAAGTTACACATTTTTTTTATTTGTTTTGTTCATTGTGGTCCTGATTTGAATTTCTTAATTCGTTTCATAACTCATGATGATGGAAAAGTCACATCTCAACAATGGATTAACAAAAATGGAAAGTGACCAAATTGCTTCTCTATCTTTCTGTCAAAATCCAGTTGCAGCCTTTTTGCTTACATAAACACATGCTGAGTGTGAAATATTGTGATGGACAATAATGGAACACAGTGGTTCTCGACCTTTTTTACTCAATGTCCCTCATTTTCAAAGACTTTTCTTGTACTTCTGTTGTAATAACAAAGTTGCTCAATTTAATTTTTCTTTATTTCATTTTAAACTAGGAATAATATTAAAATAATTAAATAAAATATTTAAAATAAATTCCATAAATTCCAATAACTAAATGATCTTTACATTTGTTTTTTTTATTACTAATGAATTTAAATTCTAGTTGATTGTAATTAATAATAATAATAATAATAATAATAATAGTAATATCATCTTACAAATAGCTAATTTCTAAACAACTTTTACCTTAAATAATATTTAAGAGCTTCAGGTATCTAGAAAAATGTATATTAATTATAGAAGTTTTCAAGATTTTATTAATTTCCATGACTTTTCACCTTTAAATTTCCCTCATATATCCAGGTTTTCAAAGACCGTATGAATCCTAGTTCATACATAAAAATGACAGTTGAGGAAACAAATTAAAATAAGAAATACAGTACCAGCTTACATCTTAATTTTTAGCTGTTTTAGCTTATTCTCAAACTTGTTTTGTCTTATTTTAAATAGTTTTATCCCATCCTGCATCAGGAAGTTTGCTGAGGCCCCCTAGTGGGCCCTGGCCTACTGGTTGAGAACCACTGCTAACCAACATGTTGGAGAGACTGCATTGACCGCTGTCTGGAGGCCGTGCTGCTATCCATCACTGCTTTTTGCTCTGAACAATGTGGGAAGATCTCAACAGCAGGGAGAGTGATGTTCACGACTAGCGCTTTTGGCATTACGATATTTATTTGAGACTTTTCACAACTGTTGACTTTACTCAATCACATTTTTTTTTGTATTTTCAGCTTTCAGTATTTATTCCTAATGTCTCTCTTATTATTTTGTTCCCTCCCTGTCTCTTTCTTTCTTTCTCGTTGACTCATTCTCTTCTCGGGGGCTTAGTTAGGCTTTAGGCTAGTGTGTACGGAGTCATGAGGAGTGGGTGTGATTTATCTCCCTCGGCCCCTCCGTAGCCCCCTCCACTCCGGCAGGCCCAAAGGAAAGAGCAGAGTTTGCTTGAACGTGGCTCGGTTTGCGAGGCCCCAGCATTAGCTGAAATAAACCCTCCTGCTGCTGGTGAAAAATGTCTTGTGATTGGCTAATTAATCAGTCAAAAGGGGAGCGTCGCGGCCTGTGACTTGAGGGACCCGAGCAGGCGACCGCTGAGGGCCCGCTGATAAATGGACTCCCTCCTGCTTCATACATCAGTGAAACTTAGTCATTTTTTACCACTGCTCTTTGAGTCAGTGGTGGATCGCTAAGGCCTACACTTATATATTTCACGTGGAACTCCATCTGTGTGTGTGGAGTGTGTTTCAGACAATCGTCTGATTTGGTCTGTGCTTTAAATTGCTCAATAAATATCGTCTATTCAGCATAATATCCACATCAAAGCTTTAGTTTTGATATTGTTGTGTCCCAGATTTTTCAGTTTAAAGCCGCAAACAATAGTCTTTCAGTTTGAAATTTGCAATGATAAATTTGATATTTGTTTTGATTTAATCTAAGTAAGTTTTGTATCATTTTGGCCATTTTTAATTATTTTATTTTTATTAAGGTTATTTGTGAATTTGCCATTTATTGTAGGCTAAAAGAGATCCATTGCTACCTGTTGATGGAAGTCCCTTGCTTAAAAACAAATTTTACAGTATACACAACTGTTCAGAAATTTGGGGCGATTGAATTTGAAAGACATGAATACTTATCAAGAATATTTAATATTTGCTATCATTCAAAAGTTTGTTTTTTTTTTTTTTTTTTTTTTTTTTTTTTTTTTGAAAGAAAACTTAAATTCAGCAACAGTGCATTGATCTAAATAGATAGTAAAGACATTTAAGGTTTATATAACATGTAAATGTAATACTATATAATAAAAAGATTTCTCTTTCTGTTCTTCTGAACAATCTTGAACAAAAAAAATGCATAACAGTTTCCACAAAAATATTTAGCAGCACAGCTGTTTTCAACAGTGATAGTAAGAAATGTTTCTTGAGCACTAAATCAGCATATTAGAATGATTTCTGAAGGATCAAGGATTCACACTGAAGACTGGAGTAATGGCTGCTGAAAATTCAGCCTTGCAATAACATTAATAAATTACATTGTAAAATATATTAAAGGTGCTATAGAATGCATTGATACAATATTTTAAATTGTTCTCTGATATCTACATAGAAGGTATGTGGCTTAGGTAAGGGCAAAACATCTCCAGAAACTGTTTTACATGTCCATTTACAATCCTAGGATTTGAATGAAATGGCCTGTTTTTACCTTATTTGGAAGGGTCATGAATAATAATGTTGAGCTCTGTTCTGATTGGCTGTTTCACAGTGCCGCTCATTTCAGTAGCTCACACAGCAGGAAGGAAACACAGGGAAAATATATTTCAGTACTCTCTCTCGCAGTTATATTGTTGGGTAATTATACTGTATATAAAATGCAGGCATCAGGGAGCTGCTATTAATATATTCGAATGCACGATCGCTTTTTACTTTGACTTTCGAGATTTGCGATCGCACGTGCTCTGTGTAAACTACAGCGGCAGTACTTACTTACCACACATTTTACAAGATCAGATGCTTGCCAGTGGTGCTCAGGATCTGTAAATCATTCGCCATCATCCTCAGTCATCTCTCCTTACTCTGTTTATGTGGTAAGTGGTACTAAAAAAAAGTACTAGGTACTGTACCCAGTGGAAAACCCCCCAAAAGTGAATCGTACCGAGCCGTACCATGCAGTGGAAAAGTGCCATAACAGGCTACCGCTAGCAAGCAGTTAACCATGTCCCTTTATTGGCTCGCGTTATTTGTTTTCCGTGCCTTTCTGAATACAGACACCAACCCATCCCTGCACATCACATCCCCTGCACAGCCTGGAACATAACATTTATTTCCATGATCTGCTGTTTTTGCTATTATCCTCGCTTGTTTCTTCACAATACCTGCAGAACTTCTTGAATATTTTAATTTATGAAGTGGGGATTCATCTGACTCATCAGATGTATAAATTATTATTATTATTATTATTGAAATTACAACAACTTGTTAGGAACCTTTTTTAGCAGAGAAAACGATTATGTCTGAATACGTTTGGTAACACTTTACTTGAAGGGGTGTGCATAAGACTGACATGACACCTTCATAATCATGACATGACACATGTCATGATTATGAAGGTGTCTTTTTATTA
>NW_015505978.1:310919-374579 GCF_001515645.1 Sinocyclocheilus grahami | reverse complement strand
GTGTCATTCGCTCAGTTATGTCATTTTTAATGCAAATATGACATTATTTTACCTAACCCTACCCCTACCCTTACCCCTAACCATAGCCCATAACAAAGACATCTCAAACAATGTCATCTTTGCATTAAAAATTACATAACTGAGTGAATGACACTTAATGACAGTTGTCATAAACATGCATAAAAACCCTTCATATTCATGACATGTGTCATGTCATGATTATGTAGGTGTCATGTCATGATTATGAAGGTGTCATGTCAGTCTTATGTACACCCCTTCAAGTAAAGTGTAACCATACGTTTAAATGCACTCTTCCTTACATAAATGTAAATATACGATGTACCTACTCGCATACACAGCCTATATATGTGACCCTGGACCACAAAACCAGTCTTAAGTCGCTGGGGTATATTTGTTTCAAATCTGGGTTGCAGCATTTTTTTTTATCCCTTTCATTTCCTGTACTCTCTTCTCATTAAAAAGATACACAATGCTAATAATAAAAATGAGAAAAAACTTTAAATATAAAAACAGAAACTTTAGGACCAGACAGCAGTTCACACTGGCACGTTGTATCCTTGTGCTCCAGCATGTTTTACTTCTCAACTAATGCAGTAACTGACGCCTGTGCACCGGTGTTCAAAGGCATGTTTGTTTTCGAGCGGGAGATCCCTAATATGTTCTCCGATAACATCTAATTGCCTCAAACAAAAGCGCGGCCTCCCTTACACTGTTGATGGTGCTACAGGGTAATGAAGAAACGGACCGTAATGACTGCTTGCTACATACCCTCCGGCAACTGGCTTTAAGCCCATGCCAACCCACTGACACGTACAAACTAGTGTGAAAATAAAAACGGCAATAACTAAAAGGGGTAACTGAAATGGGCAACTTCTGCAGTCATTGTTGGCCCAGGCAGGGCTGCCCTGGCATGGTGATTACAGTACGAATAGAGGAAGCTAACCACCTGACGCTCCTGAGAGCCACCACCACCGCTGTTTTTATGAGCCTCGGCTTGCATTTAATCACCGCCAGTTTAATCTAATAAATCACCGCAGGGCAGAGAATAAATGGTGTGTCCTCCATCTTGGGGCTGACACATCAGCTCCTTGGAGAGCATGGAAAGGCAAGCACTTTTCAATGTAAAGTAAGCAGAGTTTAGTGATGATGCCCTATGCAGCGTGTTGTTGCCATTTGTTACTCATGATAAGTAATGAAGTCTCAGGTTGGTGGAGAGGTCTGCATCACGCCGGCTTACTTGCATTAGGTGAAAGTCTTTGTTATTCAAACACCTCTTCATCACTTACACCTTCATTTGGCCTGTTTTATTCATTCTTTTTTGTCATTCTGGTTAATTATTTTAATGATTAATATTGAAAATGTAATTGTTTTTATAGTTATTATAAATAAATATGAATTGAATAATAATAATAATTGTATTATTATTAATATTAATAATAATAATAATAGTATACACCAGAGAAATTCTTTGAGGTTGCATGGTGTATGCTTAATTGGTATAATAAAAATAAAATAATAATACCGGTAATAATTTATTGTTATTGCTGTTGTTGTTAAATTTGTAATATAATTTTATATTTAAATGAATTTATATATAATGCCCACTGAAAATGTTGTTTGGTGTAGATTGTTGTTATTGTTATTAATAACAATAAAAATAATAAGAATAAGAATAAGCAGTGATGTGCTTGTTTGTATCAATATCTGTATTTAAACTTTTGATCCACTGCTATTGCATTTTTTGGGCAATGTTTGAGTGCATCCTTTAATTTTGTTTGATTGAATCTGTTCTAACATGTTGACTAAAGTTTTGTGTACATGATTTACATATTCTTGGTAAGAAGAGCATTGTGCTTATCGTACATTTAAAGAAACGTGTATCAAAGGATGGCTTGTAATTGGACCATTTGCTTTGTTCTACTTCGTTACATTACGTTCACATAATGTATTATATCATGATACATGTTAAAATGCTCATTAAAGCATGCAAAGCACTGTATTGCGTGGGTGCCACCTGTTTTGCTGTCCGCCCACGTGAATGGTATGAAGGATGGCACGGCGGGTCCTTTCTCCTCATCAGGGAGGGACAGCTGGGTAATCTGAGTCCCGATCCATAAGCCCAGGCCACCACCAAATTTATAATAGTGGCAGGACAATGAGAACACACTCGCACAATCAGCCCTCTTCCCAATATCATCTCAATATTATCCATCGGCCTGTGAGCGTAATAGGCCAGGATCTATTTTGTTTAGAATATAGTTTAACTTTGAACCCTCAAAGGAGTAAATTATCCTCAAAAACCCAAAAATTGAGGGATAAGAAGGAAAAAAATGGTGTTGATGTCTTAAAGAATTTTTTTTCCACAAATGAAGATTGATTGATCATTGAACTCCAGCTTTTTACCTTGCCCTTATCTATAGTTGATGCCCAACCGAGAGCTAAATCAGGTATTCATTTAGTCAGGCACCATTATATATGTTTTTAAGAGTTTTTTTTTTAATCAACTTGAAAATTATCCAAATTGGCAAAACAGGGGATCATAATTGCAGAAATATGACAGATTTTTAAGTCTTGTTTGCGAGATAGTCAAAGCAAGAGAGACCAAAGCACACAAAAGTATATTTCTTAAATAAGTATTTTATTTATTATTTAATTTAAATTTGAATGCATTTAATATTATAATTTATAATTTATTACTATTACTTAATTATGATAGCACACTACTAACAAATTGTTTGTTGTGCATGCTCACTGTATTAATAAATCAATACATATATTTTTGATGATTTTTCATCCTTGGCTAGGATTATTGTAAAAGTATTACTAAATATCTGCACTTTAAATAATCATAACTTTATATATAGCACAGTATTATTGCACCACCAAGTTGATGCCACATCGAGAGCTTAATCAGTTATTCATTCAGTCAGGCAACATTATGTACTTTTAAAAAAAATATGTTTTTATTAAATTTAAAATATTATGCAGATTAGCAAAACGGGGATAATAAATTCAGAAATTACAGATTTTTAAGTCTGTTTTGAAAGGTAAAATCAAAGCAAGAGAGATTAAAGCATACGTTAACGCATATTTAAAAAAAATAAATATATATGTATATATATTATTATTTTTTATTTATTTATTTATTTATTTCAATATCATGTCTTTTTAAGCATTATAGCACACTACTAACAACTTGTTACCTATACACTGCTTGCACTGCATGCCCACTGTATTAATGTATTTATACATTTATTTTTGAAGGTTTAACATTCTCAGCTGGGATTATTGTCAAAGTATTGCGAAAAATCAGTACTAGAAATAATCTTAGCTTTATATATAGCACAGTGTTATTGTACCATATTGTGGTCTTTAATCCCTGGACACCAGAAGTTCTCATTGCTGACACAGCATTTGCAGTGCTAAACTAGCGTAGTCAGAGCGCCGTGTCTCTATGCAGGAAGGAATATTACTTTTGTGTTATAAATTAGGGACTTTCTGACATAGCACAGAGTGGGACAAATTAGTTGCAGTTTTCAGCAGCAAATTCAAGAATGTTGTCACGATTTGTTTTTTTTTGGTTCGTGAACACATTTAGACAATTTTTTTTCCTCCGTCCCTGGCTGCTTCGGACTGTCTGCTGCAATGTGTTGGCGTCAGCGGCAATGTCTTATTCTTCAGCTTCCTCCTCACGGCCTTTTGAATGTCCCGACACCCCCCTCCAAGTCCAGCCCCACTGCCGCGCCGCCCCCACCCCTCCAGCCGCCCATGCCTGGGGAGAGCGGAGCAGGAAAGAGCCCATAGCTCCTGCTGCAAGGGCCTTATCTGAACACTGCACACAGTTCAGGGAACGCATCCTTTTTCCTGGGGCCTCTCATCTGCCAGGAGGAGAGAAAGAACGAAGGGAATGTGGAGGCAGAAGAAGCCAGAGAGTGTCTGAGAACATTCAGGAGCCATTTTTTGTTGTGTTTACACCCTCTTTAGGACATCCAAGCACAGTCATGAAACCTGGACCTGCGTTATCTCCGTGTCAGCCTTCCTGCTCACTTTTTTGTTTGTGTGCGCGTGCACGTATGTGCTTGCATGTGTGTGTGGTATAACCCAATCCATGCTCAGCACTGTTGAGGGAATGCTACCAGCAGCACTTCTCTTGACACATTAGAGAGATAAACCTAATAGAGGTCCCCAGGCGGTGAGACATCGCACCACACACACACACTATCACCACCTCTACGGTGAAGAGGATTTCCCACTCGCTCCATCTCTCTTCCTCTTCTCCTCGTTCTCTCTCCAGAGAGTAATTTCACAATGTGCTCCAAAATGCCCCCCAGTTGTTTCTCTAAGTCCCTGCTCTAAGTCAGACGCATCTCTTCTGAAGACCCCCCCCCCCCCCCCCCCAAAAAAAAAAACAGAAATATAGATTTTATTTTATTTGGAGGGAAAAGTGAGACTTCTGTTTTAATGAGCCTACATCTGGGAAGTCGTGGCCTAATGGTTAGAGAGTCGGACTCATAACCCAAAGGTTGTGGGTTCGAGTCTCGTACCGGCAGGGATTGTAGGTGGGGGGAGTGAATGTACAGCACTCTCTCCCACCTTCAATACCACGACTGAGGTGCCCTTGAGCAAGGCACCGAACCCCAACTGCTCCCCGGGCGCCGCAGCATAAATGGCTGCCCACTGCTCCGGGTGTGTGTTCACGGTTTGTGTGTGTTCACTGCTGTGTGTGTGCACTTTGGATGGGTAAATGCAGAGTATGGGTCACCATACTTGGCCACACGTCACTTCACCTTTTTTTTTTTATTTATTTATTTTTTTTGCAGTTCTCCAGTCTCCCTCTGGGCGACTTCCAACTTTTGAGGGACCTGTGGCAGCAACTTGTAGTCACAATGACCATCTAGAACAGTAGTTACCAACGCTGATCCTGGTTTACCACCAGCTCTGCATTAAAGCATATCTGAATGAATCCATTAGCTTGTTGGTAGAGATTTCAAGACCTGAAATGGGAGTTACAGATACAAATGTCCACTGGTCCAGGGTTGGGAACCACTGATCTAGAACAGTGGTACTCAAAGAGATAATCCACCCAAAAATGAAAAATCTGTCGGTAATTACTCAGATCATTTACTCATGCTCCTGTCATTCCATTTAATTTTTCTGCTGAATGCAAAAGAAGGTACTTTGAAGAATGTTGGTGACCAAACAATTTTGGCATTTTTCCATACTGTGAAAGTCAATGGGTCACAAAACCTTTTAGTTACCAATATTCTTCAGAATACCCTCATTTGTGTTACACGGAAGAAAGTAAGGCCCAATCCCAATTCTACCCCTTAGCCCTTCCCCTTTCCCCTACCCCTCTGTTTCGCACGTTCATGTGAAGGGGTAAGGGTGTCTCGATTGTCTTTTGGTTGGAGGGGTAGGGGAAGGGCTAGATAGCCCTTGAAATGAAGATTTTTCGGGACCATACTTCAAACAAAGGGGTATGAATTATCTCAGCGTAAACTGGCTTCAGGGACAACATGGCTGCCCGAGCGAACAAAAAGACAAATAAATATAAGCATTTTTGGCATTAATAAAGATTTTAACGAAAAGTAATCATCTGTTTTATGTTACATTCAATCGTGAGTTCATATTTACGGTCATGTTACTCAAAGAAATGTTTGCAAAAAAATCGCTAATATTTGCTAACTAACGTCATATCATTATAGACTGCACGATAGTGCCACAACATATTTTCATGTCTGATCAGGGCGATAACCACCGTAGACATTGAGGGGGGCTAGTCCCCCCAATAATTAGAAATCGTGAAACCCTTTTCTCAAATATTGCCAATTCGAGAGAGAGAGAGAGAGAGAGAGAGATGAAAGTTGCGTGTATGCGCGTCTGTGCGTTTCTCTTTTTAGAGTTAGTTTACTTCAAAAACAGCGATTTTATCCTCTCGTTGCTGGAAAATATAATGTATCGATTCAGTATTTAAACTGTTATTAATAAAAGTCGTGGGGCAGCGTTGACAAGTTTCTTTTCTCCTGGATGTGTGAGCTGCGCGATCTCCGATATGTGTGTGTCAGTAAGCAGCGCATTACTATAGAACGGTAATTAAAGGCTCTAATGCACACCAGCACACCAGTATAGGTGTGTGTATTGTAGGAGCTAGAAGACGTATGATGACGTGTGACGTATAGTAGTGATGTCCCAATTCTTAGGGGAATATTTTCACCCCTACCCCTTGACACTCTGTTTCAAGGGACAAGGGGAAGGGGTATAAAATAGAATTGGGATTGGGCCTTAGTCATACAGGTTTGGAACAACATGAGGGTGAGCCAATGATGACAGATTTTTCAATTTTGGGTGGACTATCCCTTCAACTTGTTTTGCTTGAATGTGTGTATTTAACTGTTCAAGGACTATAAAGTGGCAAAAATAACTCCGTTCAATACTCACTCGCTCTATGAGCACCGTGATTGTATCCGCGATAGAGACGATAGTTCAAAATCTCTACTTGGTTGACAAATTTTTACCAGTTAACTGTGTTTACTGGTATATCACCCACCCCTACCTACTAGTTATAATATTGTTTTATATTAAAATGTTATTTTATTGTAAATTTTTTGTTCAGCTCTTTTTCACTATTTATATGTAGAATGCTTTTAACATCTTCAGCATTGTAAGTCTTCATAAGGTATTTTGTTGTTTCTTGGCTATACAAAACCTTTGCAATCTATTATTTTTTTTCCGTCCAATCCCTCCATACATCTTTTGAAAAATGCTGTTTTCACCGGTGTCTCTGGCGTAATGTAGAACACTGGCATGGTTTAGCGCAGGCTTCAGAGAGGGTATTCTTCACTGCAAATCATTATGCATTGAGGAGGCCATTAGCAAAATGAAGACGAATGGGCGAGAGAGTCAACGTGGTGATGAAGTATTGGAGGACGACAGTTTAATCTAAAGTGTTCCTCTGTGGTCTTTCAACATAGTCACTGTGTCTTGCTACAGTTTGGCCTGTTATGATTAAGCTGTATGTTATGCTAGAAAGTTTGTTCTTTCTCTTAATGCTTATAATCACTCTTAGTTTGGCCAACGCAAGCACTGACTCTCACTCATCAGGCAAGTTTTTCAGGAATTCACAGTGACTTGTACATACGCCCCCTTTTGAATCCATTTCCTCTTTATATATATATATACATGGTGCTGAATATTATACAACACAGTGTAAAAATATATAAAGACATGAACAGAATCAGATTCTTGACAGATTGAGAACAATAAATGTTTTCACTTTAGACATTTTTTTATTTAAACAATGTTTTTTAAATGTCTCTTAGCAGATAGTTCAGATGAAGTTCAGTGGTGTCATTAGATACCTGGTACAAGTCTCAGCATGACTGGAAGTTGATTGACACCTTTAAGCATTTAATGACACATACACAGGGGTGTGTGCATCAAGGTTCTTTAAATTAATTGAGGGGTTGTCCTATTCATTCCTAACAGACAGTTCTCTCTTTTTCACTGCTGAATATTCTGCTTGCATGTTGAGTTCTTTCTCTAATTTTTGGAATAAAACCATTATTATTGTTATTATAATACAGATAAGAATAATTATAATTTGACTCTAGTAAAACTATAATGACGATAATAGTAATAATAATATAATGTGATTTAATAACAATATTTTTTATTGTTGTATTATACAGTTTCTATTATAAAAATATATACTGTATTATCACTTGATGTGTGTATATATTCTTCATTTTGTTGTATTGTTCAATTTTTATATTTTAATACAAAATAGTTTTTATTATAGAAATATACTGTATAATCACATAATAATTATAATAACAGCAATAATAATAGTCATAACAATATATTATTATAAATTGTGATTAGTTTATAATTATTTTATTAAATTATTTTTGATAAAAAAATAAAATATACTCTCACAACAACAGCAACCATCATCCTCAATTTTTTATAGATTTTTTATAATATACTTTAATCATATAATAATAATATTATTAATAATGCAGTTATATACTGTATATTACTACTGTTTTTTTATGTCATAACTTTGTATCGTTATATTGGTCTATATCTTTCATTTAGGGAAGCAGTGGACCTGACTCTCAGGAAGAGAGAGAAGAGGACAACGACACGGGAACAAATCCGAACCCAGAAACGCAACCAAACACAGTGACCAGCACACTGACCATGCAAGAGTACTTTGCTCAGCGGATGGCCCAGATCAAGAAGGCTCAGGCAGGACGAGACCCAGCCGCATCTTCATCTGAGGTCAGCAGCAATGCACCTTCTCCACTGGCTCCATCTGCCTCCATGGAGGACTCCCCCAAACCCAGTGATATGGAACAGTCCAAAAAGAAGAAAAAGAAGAAAAGAGATGGCGCAGAGGAAGATGCACTGACCTCAGTAACAGGAGAGAGTGTTGAAGAGCCAAATCACTCACAGAAAAAGAAAAAGAACAAGAGGAAACGAGAGGAGCGGGATGAGGATGGGACTGAAGTGTGCAGCGCCCCTACAGTAATGGATGGCACCACTGAAGAAGACGCTCCCACCACAGGAAAGAGGAAGAAGGAGAAAAAAACATCTCTAGAGGTTCATGCAGATGAACTTAAAACAATAGAAATTGAGAATATGGACCATAAAGTTTCAGATAAAAAGAAAAAGAAGAAAAAGAGAGAACGGGATGAAGAGGAAGGAGCAAGTGAGGAAGTGGTGCCCAAAAAGAACAAGAAAAAACAGAAAAAATGATTATTTTTTACAATTAACTGCTGTCGAAACTCTTGACTTTTTGATTCCAAAAAGTATGATTTTTAATATTGAGATCACCAAAATGAATGACAACAAAGCATATGAATTTACATTTATGATTGTTTTTTTCTCCATATTTAAACTAAATGACAAAACATTAAAATAACAACAACAACAATCTGTATGTGCAGTTGTGTTTTTCATATGTATTTGTTTTTCTTTGTTAGTTTTCCAGGAAGTAACATTTTTAGATGCATGCTACAATATGGGCCATATTTATACATATGTGTGTGTGTGTGTGTGTGTGTGTGTACGTGTGTACAATATTTGTACAAAATATCTGATATATAGAGAGATAATAGTGTTGTGCAGCATTCAAAATTCCTGAATGTAGCAAAAAGGATATAGGAATATACTTTTTATTTTTATCATAAAACATAGGGAGTATTTTCAGAAACACTTGTTTTCAGAAATATGTTCATGTTTCACATTCAGCCTATATAATTTATTACCTTAAATTATAAAGTGTTTTTATATGCTCCATAATGGAAAAATGCTTAGCTTTCCAGAAAATATGCCCCCAGAATGTTTAAAAGGTAAATATAAATGTATAATCAATAAATTAAAATGTTTCTACAAATATTTATTTGAAAACAATGTTTTGATCACCATATGGAAAATCTAATTTAAATCTTTTTTCAGAACATTTAACATAATTTAGAAAAAATATGACTAATTAGGTGAGAAATAATGTATTCTACATAACGGGACCAATATCGGCATAATTTGTCAAAATCATGTAATTTTGCTTTGTTAAAGTTCATATTGGACTAATAGAACTCTTGTCATTTCTAATATGGCAAATTAAATTCTAATCCAAATTCCAACTTGTCAAAGCAATAGTTCAGATCAGATTTGGAGAAATTTTGCATTGCATCACTTGCTCATAATCCATAATAAAGCTTCCTCCAGTGTTGTCCTCTCACATCAAAATCCCAGACCATATGCTTTTTACTTAAAAACTATACTTGCACATTTTTCTCTTGATTCAGATGAGACAACTTTTTCACTGAAGAAAGAAATATGATGGATAGAGGACTATGTATTTTGGACAGAAGGAACCGTTTGAAGTTAAAATGTCTTAATGGTTTGATTGCAAACATGCAGCTTTTCACTTCACAAGATATTAATTGATGGGCTGGAGTTTTATGGTGGAACATTTTAATGTTTTTATCAGCTGTTTGGACTCTCATTCTGACGGCACCCATTCACTGCAGAGGATCCACTGGTGAACAAGTGATGTAATGCTACATTTCTCCAAATCTGTTCTGATGAAGAAACAAACTCATCCACCACAAATGGCAACTTTTCTTTTTTTGGGTTAACTCTTTTTACAAAACTGATCATAAATAATAAATAGTATAACATTGCTAAGATATTGATTATTAAACTGCTCACATGCACTCTTTTAAACACTTGTTTGGTTCAAGTTCAGTTTATTTGGGGCAGCGTTGACAAGTTTCTTTTCTCCTGGATGTGTGAGCTGCGCGATCTCCGATATGTGTGTGTCAGTAAGCAGCGCATTACTATAGAACGGTAATTAAAGGCTCTAATGCACACCAGCACACCAGTATAGGTGTGTGTATTGTAGGAGCTAGAAGACGTATGATGACGTGTGACGTATAGTAGTGATGTCCCAATTCTTAGGGGAATATTTTCACCCCTACCCCTTGACACTCTGTTTCAAGGGACAAGGGGAAGGGGTATAAAATAGAATTGGGATTGGGCCTTAGTCATACAGGTTTGGAACAACATGAGGGTGAGCCAATGATGACAGATTTTTCAATTTTGGGTGGACTATCCCTTCAACTTGTTTTGCTTGAATGTGTGTATTTAACTGTTCAAGGACTATAAAGTGGCAAAAATAACTCCGTTCAATACTCACTCGCTCTATGAGCACCGTGATTGTATCCGCGATAGAGACGATAGTTCAAAATCTCTACTTGGTTGACAAATTTTTACCAGTTAACTGTGTTTACTGGTATATCACCCACCCCTACCTACTAGTTATAATATTGTTTTATATTAAAATGTTATTTTATTGTAAATTTTTTGTTCAGCTCTTTTTCACTATTTATATGTAGAATGCTTTTAACATCTTCAGCATTGTAAGTCTTCATAAGGTATTTTGTTGTTTCTTGGCTATACAAAACCTTTGCAATCTATTATTTTTTTTCCGTCCAATCCCTCCATACATCTTTTGAAAAATGCTGTTTTCACCGGTGTCTCTGGCGTAATGTAGAACACTGGCATGGTTTAGCGCAGGCTTCAGAGAGGGTATTCTTCACTGCAAATCATTATGCATTGAGGAGGCCATTAGCAAAATGAAGACGAATGGGCGAGAGAGTCAACGTGGTGATGAAGTATTGGAGGACGACAGTTTAATCTAAAGTGTTCCTCTGTGGTCTTTCAACATAGTCACTGTGTCTTGCTACAGTTTGGCCTGTTATGATTA
Source organism: Sinocyclocheilus grahami (assembly GCF_001515645.1). Taxonomy (NCBI): domain Eukaryota; kingdom Metazoa; phylum Chordata; class Actinopteri; order Cypriniformes; family Cyprinidae; genus Sinocyclocheilus; species Sinocyclocheilus grahami. The sequence continues at coordinate 363,283 of NW_015505978.1, read as the reverse complement.
AGCTGTATGTTATGCTAGAAAGTTTGTTCTTTCTCTTAATGCTTATAATCACTCTTAGTTTGGCCAACGCAAGCACTGACTCTCACTCATCAGGCAAGTTTTTCAGGAATTCACAGTGACTTGTACATACGCCCCCTTTTGAATCCATTTCCTCTTTATATATATATATACATGGTGCTGAATATTATACAACACAGTGTAAAAATATATAAAGACATGAACAGAATCAGATTCTTGACAGATTGAGAACAATAAATGTTTTCACTTTAGACATTTTTTTATTTAAACAATGTTTTTTAAATGTCTCTTAGCAGATAGTTCAGATGAAGTTCAGTGGTGTCATTAGATACCTGGTACAAGTCTCAGCATGACTGGAAGTTGATTGACACCTTTAAGCATTTAATGACACATACACAGGGGTGTGTGCATCAAGGTTCTTTAAATTAATTGAGGGGTTGTCCTATTCATTCCTAACAGACAGTTCTCTCTTTTTCACTGCTGAATATTCTGCTTGCATGTTGAGTTCTTTCTCTAATTTTTGGAATAAAACCATTATTATTGTTATTATAATACAGATAAGAATAATTATAATTTGACTCTAGTAAAACTATAATGACGATAATAGTAATAATAATATAATGTGATTTAATAACAATATTTTTTATTGTTGTATTATACAGTTTCTATTATAAAAATATATACTGTATTATCACTTGATGTGTGTATATATTCTTCATTTTGTTGTATTGTTCAATTTTTATATTTTAATACAAAATAGTTTTTATTATAGAAATATACTGTATAATCACATAATAATTATAATAACAGCAATAATAATAGTCATAACAATATATTATTATAAATTGTGATTAGTTTATAATTATTTTATTAAATTATTTTTGATAAAAAAATAAAATATACTCTCACAACAACAGCAACCATCATCCTCAATTTTTTATAGATTTTTTATAATATACTTTAATCATATAATAATAATATTATTAATAATGCAGTTATATACTGTATATTACTACTGTTTTTTTATGTCATAACTTTGTATCGTTATATTGGTCTATATCTTTCATTTAGGGAAGCAGTGGACCTGACTCTCAGGAAGAGAGAGAAGAGGACAACGACACGGGAACAAATCCGAACCCAGAAACGCAACCAAACACAGTGACCAGCACACTGACCATGCAAGAGTACTTTGCTCAGCGGATGGCCCAGATCAAGAAGGCTCAGGCAGGACGAGACCCAGCCGCATCTTCATCTGAGGTCAGCAGCAATGCACCTTCTCCACTGGCTCCATCTGCCTCCATGGAGGACTCCCCCAAACCCAGTGATATGGAACAGTCCAAAAAGAAGAAAAAGAAGAAAAGAGATGGCGCAGAGGAAGATGCACTGACCTCAGTAACAGGAGAGAGTGTTGAAGAGCCAAATCACTCACAGAAAAAGAAAAAGAACAAGAGGAAACGAGAGGAGCGGGATGAGGATGGGACTGAAGTGTGCAGCGCCCCTACAGTAATGGATGGCACCACTGAAGAAGACGCTCCCACCACAGGAAAGAGGAAGAAGGAGAAAAAAACATCTCTAGAGGTTCATGCAGATGAACTTAAAACAATAGAAATTGAGAATATGGACCATAAAGTTTCAGATAAAAAGAAAAAGAAGAAAAAGAGAGAACGGGATGAAGAGGAAGGAGCAAGTGAGGAAGTGGTGCCCAAAAAGAACAAGAAAAAACAGAAAAAATGATTATTTTTTTACAATTAACTGCTGTCGAAACTCTTGACTTTTTGATTCCAAAAAGTATGATTTTTAATATTGAGATCACCAAAATGAATGACAACAAAGCATATGAATTTACATTTATGATTGGTTTTTTCTCCATATTTAAACTAAATGACAAAACATTAAAATAACAACAACAACAATCTGTATGTGCAGTTGTGTTTTTCATATGTATTTGTTTTTCTTTGTTAGTTTTCCAGGAAGTAACATTTTTAGATGCATGCTACAATATGGGCCATATTTATACATATGTGTGTGTGTGTGTGTGTGTGTGTGTACGTGTGTACAATATTTGTACAAAATATCTGATATATAGAGAGATAATAGTGTTGTGCAGCATTCAAAATTCCTGAATGTAGCAAAAAGGATATAGGAATATACTTTTTATTTTTATCATAAAACATAGGGAGTATTTTCAGAAACACTTGTTTTCAGAAATATGTTCATGTTTCACATTCAGCCTATATAATTTATTACCTTAAATTATAAAGTGTTTTTATATGCTCCATAATGGAAAAATGCTTAGCTTTCCAGAAAATATGCCCCCAGAATGTTTAAAAGGTAAATATAAATGTATAATCAATAAATTAAAATGTTTCTACAAATATTTATTTGAAAACAATGTTTTGATCACCATATGGAAAATCTAATTTAAATCTGTTAATCTTTTTTCAGAACATTTAACATAATTTAGAAAAAATATGACTAATTAGGTGAGAAATAATGTATTCTACATAACGGGACCAATATCGGCATAATTTGTCAAAATCATGTAATTTTGCTTTGTTAAAGTTCATATTGGACTAATAGAACTCTTGTCATTTCTAATATGGCAAATTAAATTCTAATCCAAATTCCAACTTGTCAAAGCAATAGTTCAGATCAGATTTGGAGAAATTTTGCATTGCATCACTTGCTCATAATCCATAATAAAGCTTCCTCCAGTGTTGTCCTCTCACATCAAAATCCCAGACCATATGCTTTTTACTTAAAAACTATACTTGCACATTTTTCTCTTGATTCAGATGAGACAACTTTTTCACTGAAGAAAGAAATATGATGGATAGAGGACTATGTATTTTGGACAGAAGGAACCGTTTGAAGTTAAAATGTCTTAATGGTTTGATTGCAAACATGCAGCTTTTCACTTCACAAGATATTAATTGATGGGCTGGAGTTTTATGGTGGAACATTTTAATGTTTTTATCAGCTGTTTGGACTCTCATTCTGACGGCACCCATTCACTGCAGAGGATCCACTGGTGAACAAGTGATGTAATGCTACATTTCTCCAAATCTGTTCTGATGAAGAAACAAACTCATCCACCACAAATGGCAACTTTTCTTTTTTTGGGTTAACTCTTTTTACAAAACTGATCATAAATAATAAATAGTATAACATTGCTAAGATATTGATTATTAAACTGCTCACATGCACTCTTTTAAACACTTGTTTGGTTCAAGTTCAGTTTATTTATAAAGCACATTTAAAAACGACCACAGGCCGACCAAAGTGCTGCAAAGTACAGTAATAGCATGAGAGTTAAAACAGAACACTCTTATAAACCAAAAGCAACAGAGAATAAATACGTTTTGAGATATGACTTGAACTCAGACAAAGTGGAGGCCGATCTAATATAGAGTGGGAGCTTGTTCCACAGTGTCGGGCCGGCCACTTCAAAGGCTCGGTTTTAGCTGGATTTTGGGTTTATCTTTGGATCTAAGGCCTCTGGTGGGAGATAGGGGTGAAGTAGATCGGACAAATAAGAAGGTGCTAAATCATTTAATGCTTTATATACCAGTACTGCAATTGTAAACTCAATTCTAAAATTAATCGGAAGCCAGTGAAGGGATCTCAGAAGGGGGGTCGCGTGATCTTTAAATGGATTGGAAATGACTGATAATATTCAAAACAAATGTCTCAGTTCATTATTTTGCCATAGTGTAAATCTTTTCCAGTCATGGTCCTGTGGAGTACACTATGGTATTGTGTTTAAAATAGCCCTTTTATTGTGTCTGTCGCGTATTGTGAAATTTGTGGCAGGTCACCTCAGACTCCATTACACTAAAAAATTTTTTTTCATATGCATGCAAACTTATGCAGTGTTGACAAACCAGCTCTGTGAATATTGCTTGCACAAATTGTGTAAAGGTGTCTGCCCCTTCACTCTTATTGTTCCCTTTAAAACATTTACAGTTAATTACAGAGTGACCTAAGTGATGATATAAGATAGTTTCAGTGTCGAAATAGTCATTTGCATTGCAGTTCATGTTCATAATTCGTTTATAGGATAAAAATCGACTTTTTGTTCAGTTTTTCAGTCTTTATTCGCGTCTACCGCCTTCTCTGGAATAAGTTGACCAGCCCAACATGTCAGCAGTGTTTACTGTCAGTATGATTTATACAAATAGACAGTTTTAGGACATGGATCATGGGACTTAAATTGAATCTCACCTATTTTGCACGTATCCTTAATGATGACACTAAACAAACACGTTTCGCTTTTTTTTAAGCGCATGATTAATAGCGCACCGCTCTGCATGACCCTAGTTTTCTTTGTCACACTAATGTGTAGCTTTAAGGTCTTTTCATAATGATAATGTCATCCCATTGGGCCCAGCTTATCCAATGTATGTTAAGTATATATGAGTGAAGTCTTGAGCTGGTGTAGAGTAACTGGCAGCAAATACGATGCTTTTGTTTAAAATCCTAATGACCTTGTCGCACGGTCAATATTGATCCTCTTGAAATCTGCAATACCAAAGGATGTCCTGTTTTACTAGATTAATCAAATCCAATGGAACTGACGTTCTCGTGCACTTTGTTCAACTTTGTGGGCATCTGTCATGAATTTATTAAAGAGACAATCGAAGAGTAACATTTTCAAAAATACGCCATTTTGAGAGGATAGCAGAAACCCCAACACAAGATAATCTTGTTTGGAGTCTGAGTGGGCGTATGGAGCAAAAAGGAAACGGACAGCTTATGTTAATCAGAACAATAATTGTAGAATCTGCCACACAGCAACAGCTTCGTTTGTTTATGTGTCATGACTGTGACTATAAATGGCATCTGCTTCTGAGGTAAATCTGAACACATCGTCAAACCCGTTTGTGATGATTAAATAATGGAGCTACATCCTACCTATTCCCATGGTCCATGTCCAGAATCCTTTAAGGTGCTTGTCAGAAGGGGAGGGATGAGAAGATGGAGATTGTTTCAATCGTTTCTTAGAGAAAAAAATAAATAAAGGGCAGATTATTTTGTCAAAGCCTTAAATAGCTATAGGGTGAGTGGGGGAAGATGTGAGATGTGTCACAGTTTGCTTATGTTGTCCTCTAGGGATGGAGAAATAAGATTTTAAATGAATTAAAACAAAGTTCTCAACATGTGGACAGGAGAGCTGTCAATCAATAAATTGAAAAAAAAAGTAACTTGCGTTACTTATTTGAAAAAGTAACTCAGATATTCTCTTGTAAATTAAAAAAGTAATGCGTTACTTTACTAGTTACTTGAAAAAAGTAATCTGATTACGCAACTTGCATTACTTGTAATATATTACCCCCAACACTGATCACAATAATAGTATTTTTGCTTCTTTCAAAAACATTAAAAATACATGCATATATATTTATGCATAAGTTTGTATTGACATAAAATAACCAGGCAGTTTTGCATCATAGGCCCTTTATCAATGTTTGGTCATGTGACAATAATTATGAAGAGTTTTTCCTGAAGCTTCTCAGTAGGTGTTTGCTTCAACACAGATAATGTCAAGTTTATCTGTGTTGAAGCAAACACCTATTGAGAAGCAGCAGGTATGCCTGCATTTCCCCAACGTTAATCAAGTGAAACAGGAAATCATGTCCCAAAATGCAGAACCAGAAAGATGTTTATCTAGTGAATGGCACAAATGAGTAAACAGTTCACACGTCCAGTTTGTCACACCCCAACATGTGCAGGTATGACGAGGAGAGCAGGAAGTGTCATTTTCTGTCGTAATGTTTTTGCAATCTGGGGCATCAAGCTCCTCTTCCTGTTCCTTCATTGAATGAATCCCTCATTTTAATGGTGTTCATCCTCTGCTCGTTCACTGAACCTGCCATTCATTTGAACTCTCAGACATCTTACAGGAAGAAATTCAAAGGTCAGTCATAAAATGATACTTTTAACATTCATTGAAATCAATAATGGGACCAGTTTCTCAGTTCAGATTCTCTTGAGTATCACTGAATTATTCTGAATTATTCCTGTATTTGCTCCAGCTTTTATGACCCACCGATACAGCTGTAAACAGGAACTCCACCATCTGATCGTGACAATAGAGGAGTTCAACCTAAACACCAAAACAAGTTGGTATGGAGCACATGAAGTATACAGGTGGATCTGAACTGTCTGACTTGTGAATCATTGTTTAGAACAACTGGTTTTGATGAGTAAGTCATGTAGATGCTGTACGGTGAAAAGTCTTCTTTCATGCCTGATGGAAGTTAAATGACAGTTTCCTCAAGTGAAAATGAATAATGAGAATGTAAAATGCGTCTTTAATTCTGCTGAAACGTGGACACATACAGGCGGCCCCATCAAAATTTTTATATCTGCTATCTAAATACATCATTCCATTTAAAGCAACATTTCAACACCATTGCTATATTTCAAATGAATTACATAATTTTATGAAGAATTGTTTTGTTGCTTTTCCAGTCGCAAACTGGTGTTGGTTACCCCACTTTTCCTTCTTTGATGAATGTCTACAAGAACAAAAGTTTTAGTTTGCTCCTAGTTGGGTCAAGTGCTCAGGTAAAAACATTCTTGACAGAATATGTCTTTATTTATTTTTTTTAAACATGACTAAATTTATGTTCCACATCTTTGCCAACCAACCCCAACAATAATTAATTGTTAATTTTTCTAATTTTATATCCATTTTCTAACCCACTCACACTCTTTTCAGCCTGGCATCATCATTTATTACAGGCTTCCACATTTTAAATCAAAATTCATAAAATGGATAATCCCAGTCCTGGCTTCTGATTGCTATTTTTGATGCATAAATAATGCCTAATAACAGCCTTTAGCCAGTGAAACACAGTATGGCCTCTTGTGCCTCGGTTAAATAACTTTTTTTCCAAATAGCTTTTCTTAAATAGCTTCCTGTATTTTTATAACAACTTCAGCTGAAGTGGTTAGTTTTTGTTTTGGCATTCAAAAACTGAGAAGTTGAACTCATAATGAGAACTTTTAATAATTTATGTCATGATAATATCATTGTGGATCAAGACGACAAACATTCAGATGTCACAGAATGCACTTATGAACTAGACAAATGAATTTTTTATTTTTTTTAATAGGTTACAACTGAAGAACCTTTCCTCATTCTCTAGGTCTTTAGAAAACCTATGGACTAGTGGTTTGATGAATCCAGAAACCAATACTCTGATCATATGAACTGGTAATGTGACTTCAAGACCTTTTTTAATTTCCAAAGAACCCTATAAAAAACTCAAGAACCCAAAACACAGAAAAACTGGTCTTCATAAGGAGAAAATGCTGTGCTGAAAAGAACAGTTGAAGAACCTGTATTAGTAGGCTATATTCAACCAGACTCTTGTAAAATATACATATATATTTATTTTTTTTCAGTTTTAACTTTGAATACAAATCTCATTTTATTAACCTTTATTTATTGAATAATTGTCATATAGGAGATGCCTGCTACATTGACTGAAAACAGTCAACCATATCTGTCGCTCCGTCAAAATAATGTGTCATGAAATCAAACCCAACCAAGAGCTACTGACGAGATTTAGTAGTAAAGCTGTTGAAATATTTTTGTCTCCTGTGGTTTTTCTGTCGCTGGTCTCAGGTTGCAGTCAAGGAGGAGCTGATATCCTCCCGTGGGCCTGTGCTGGACGCTGCTCCTCTCATATAAAGCGCTTCCCAATGCCGGAGGAAACATTGAATCACAGCTTCAGAGGGGAGTCGAGCACCATCCACTGATCTCTCTCACAGTGCTCTTCAGCCACCAGCTGCTCAGTCAAAGTCATCTCTGATTGAGCTTTTACTTCGCTTTTAATTCATCAACGAAAGAAAAACTCTAGGTCACATTCGCGCCCGAGAAACAAAGTTTGAGACGAAGGGAAGCTGAAGTTTTGAGAGCGCACATGGCTGCTCTGATAAGCGCGTATTCGTCCTGGCCGGAGAGCTTTGAGTGCTCCGCGGGAAATGCGGACGTACCTGACGGACACACCTCCCACAGAGCTCCCGCGGACAAGGTGTCGGAGCCGCGTATCAGGAGACCCATGAACGCCTTTATGGTGTGGGCCAAAGACGAGCGCAAGAGACTCGCAGTGCAGAACCCCGATCTCCACAACGCGGAGCTAAGCAAGATGCTGGGTAAGACATTACCAATACTATTTGTGTAATAATCATTATTATTATTAACAACTCATATTTATTATTATTATTAGGCTATTATTATTATTAGCTTATTACAGTAAGAGATTGTTATTAATATCACTGGCAAGTTTTGTGAGGCTTCATCTTCTGTTACAGAAGATTCAGTTTTGAATCAGTTCTGTTCAGTTTTTATTTTGTTTTTATGTATCCATTGCAGAAAGTGGGGTGTTTAACATCATCTAAACTAGTTAAACAAAAAGATGTAAGTATTTTTTTTGGAAGCTTGAGAAGCGTAAGGCACACAGAGAGCGTCAATCTGTTCGAGAGCAACCTGAACTGAAACTAAACTGAAATAAATCACAGTGAGATGAGGCACATCTTTAAATTGTATTTGGTTGTATTTAGATCAAGAGCGCATATTATCATTTAACACTTATGGGAGACTTTTTCCCCCCCAATCATAAATACTATATAAATCTGAGTTTATATAAAATATCAAAATAATTTCAATATTTAAACTATTTAAAAACAATAATAGAAAAGAATTAATAGAAACAATTTCAAATTCATTAATTTGAAATCAGTATGATCTTTGGGGTTGTTTAAGAAATAACTGAAAGAAAAGTGTAAAACTTCATGGGATAACGAATTAAGAAGATGTTTTTTTTTGTATGTGAGTATATTTTTTAATCAGTTTTTATACTGTTATACATTATTTCAGTTGTGATAAATTTGCCGGCCTGTTTTAACAGTTATTTTAATGTATTTATTTATTTTTGCTGCTCTAATTTTTCAAATTCTTTCAAGTATTCCTAAAAGCTAAAAATGATCAACTCAGTATAATTACTGCCAATATTATATTTCAAACATTATAAAATGAATGCCAAGCTACAAATAATATACCTTTAAAAGATTTAAAAACTATGGTGCAAAAAGATATATATTTTAACTGGCATTATAAGCAATTATACTAGCTGATGATTATTTATTTGTATTATTTCTGTTTAAATATGTTTTAAATGGTTATGAAGACATTATTTAATTTAGCTTTGTTTGCTGCACAATATATAAGCAGACAAACTAACAGTTTGTAAACTAATAATGCATTTAATGATTTTGTGTTGGTGCTAGTGTGATTGTAAATGGAATAATTAACTGGGCAATCTCAAAAACTCCAAATTGATCCTTCAAAAATACAGTATTAAGTCGTATGCTCCTGTTTTTCCCCCCTCCAACAGGAAAGTCATGGAAAGCTTTAACTCCACCGCAGAAGAGACCATATGTGGAGGAAGCGGAGCGGCTGAGGGTGCAGCACATGCAGGACTACCCCAATTATAAATACCGTCCCCGTAGGAAGAAGCAGCTGAAGCGCATCTGTAAACGCGTGGACCCTGGCTTCCTCCTGACCACCCTCGGCCCCGACCAAAACTCCCTCCCAGATCCCAGAGGCTGCTGTCACCCCCTCGATAAAGATGACGAGAGCGCTGTGAGTGGCACTGTCGGCTTCAGTTCTCCCAGTGTAGCTTTACCCGGCGTCAGGGTCTTCAGAGATCCCGCCAGTTCCAACAGCAGCTTCGATACGTACCCATATGGCTTGCCCACGCCACCTGAGATGTCGCCTCTGGACACTGTGGATCACGAACACCAGTCCTACTACTCATCCTCCAGCTCAGTCTCCACCAGCTCCTGCTCGTCTTCCACCTCTTGCCCAGACGACAGGCATCCCACCCCGGTGCACATGAGCAGTCCACCCCACTACCATCCCGATTACTCCCAGCAGGTACCTTTGCACTGTAGGAGCTCACATTTGGTTCACATCCCAATGTCCCATCAGGGAAGTGGGGTGACCCTTATCACAGCTCCTCCATTGTCCTATTACAGCCCTTCATTCCCGCAGGTTCAGATCCATCATGGGCACCAGGGGCACCTGGGCCAGCTTTCGCCCCCTCCAGAGCAGGGGCACCTAGAGGGTCTGGATCAGCTGAGCCAGGCTGAATTGCTGGGTGAGGTGGACCGAGATGAGTTCGACCAGTACCTAAATTCTACAAGTTATCACCCCGAACAGGGTGGGATGACAGTCACGGGACACATCCAGGTAACGCCGGCTTCTGTTTGCTCCAGCAGCGCTACGGAAACCAGTCTCATCTCCGTATTGGCCGATGCCACGGCAGCCTATTACAACAACTATGGCATTTCATAAACACAAAACAGAGGCAGTTGACACAGACATAGACTGTGGGCTCGACAAGGGTCAGCAATATAACTGGCAAGTGAAAGGAAGGCTGTGGAGGGAGCGGAAAAGAGAAGCTACAGGAAGTCAAAGGACACCTCAGGGATGCATAGATAAAAAAAACTGAAGTTCATTCCCATCTTTGTTTCCAAAAGAAGAACGGAAGTAAAAGAAAAAATGGACAAACAGAAAATGCTCACATATCTTGCCACAAAAGCATGTACATATGCTATAAAGCTTATTTATGTATCAAATTGCTTTGCATTAAAGCTTATTGTATTGCATTTTTCAGTCCAGATATATTCAATAGATTTTTTTTCAAACATAAGTTGTTTTACGTCAAGATTTATTTAAGTGAGGCTGGTCTCTTTCTTTATAGGATATCATTTTGAAGGAAATTCTGCCCTTTCTTTTCCCTTTACATTCATTACAAAAATGTATTTGAATACTCATAAACAGTTAAAAGAATAATAATAATGAATACTATTGTATGCCAATTTAGATTTGCCATATTAATTTAATTGAAATAAAATTTTGAGTTTTATACATTTAGCATTCTCACTTTTGATATCCTCACTGATGTCAATAACAAGCGAATGAACATTACATTACTGATTTCATGATAAATTGCATTGTTTATGCCTATTTAAGTACAGCAAAATGATTATGTCTGTAGGTCTGGACTTAAGAAAATAATGTTGCAGATGCTCTTCATTTTGTGATATATTAAAAGTGAATGTTCTGAGGCCCCATCTGAATTAGACGTCACTAAATAAAAACACAAAATAAATACAGGTGAAAAGACTCTTGATTTTGTAATGACTGGTAGATCAAGATTTTTTGCTCTCTCTGTTAGTAGTAGTAGTAAGTATAGACTGCTTTATTGAAAGTTAAAGGTTTATTTTCAGCTTCATTATAATTATTCAGTTCTTTTTAAGTTTCATTATTATTATTATTATTATTATTATTCGTGAGTATATAATTTCTTTATGGAAGTTAAATGTTTTTGCTTTTTCATTTTTCATAATATTTTTTTTTATCATTAGTGAGTATATAAACTTCTTTACAGGATACTAATAAATGTTATTTTTATCCACAATTATTTCTTAGAAATATTTAATTCTAATTTTAAACTAAACGTTTAATTTTTTTTCAATATTTGTGTAGCTTTTTTTCCATGCATTTCTTTTAGTATTGAATGCTACCGTTTGAGGTCCCTTCAAGAAGCTGACCTCTAAATTTTTTGTTGTTGTGCGTGACGGGCCATTGCCATAACCATAGTGTTGGAAACTGGCGGCATCCATCCTAAGTTCCCAGTTTGCTATCAGCAACACCCATTATGCACTCAGTTTCACTCCTCCGCGGATCAGAGGATTAGTGTAAAACAGGCTCTGCTGTTTTTCTCCCCGCCTCCATCTCCACGGGCCTTTTGTTTCCCCTCGTCTTATTCTGGGTGCGTGTCTTAAGCAGATCGCTGGAACTCCACTCCTACCCTACCTTCCCCCCCCTCTGCTGCCTGTCCTATCTTGCTGATGCAGACTTTCATAATCTCTGCGAAATAAACAAATACACCTCGTCCCGTCAACTGTTTTACACATTCATCGTTTTTATTTTTCTGCCTCTGTCTCTCTCGCTCGCTCTTTTCAAATTCCTCCTCTTTTCTGATAAAAGGAATCTGAAGTGGGGGAAAGCGGGAGGCGGTGGCGGGCGTTTGACAAATCCTGGAGTCTGGCTTGGTCTTCCTGCGTTTTTTGGGAACGGTTGAGTCGTGTTTCTTGTAAAGAGGATGTGGTGGAGAAGCAGTGTTTCCTGCCTGATAAGAGTAAAGCCTCTCTCCATCAGGATGTTTGGGCCCTGGCCGGTCCCTGCATTAAAAGAGCCCACGGCGAGGGAAAGGGAACCTGCTGTTCATTTTAGAAGGGAGGAAACATGGCTCTTGTTGATTAATATCTCACACCGTGATTTTTTTTAGGGCTTCGATTTGACCCTCCTCTGGTTTGGCCACACACTTTTCATAATCTGTCTCTGTCACTGGCTCCAAAGACATGGTTATGAGGCGTCATATTTATTTTTATGAAACATTTCAGTCAAGGGACATTCATCATGTGACTCCAATTTCTTTTCACAAGTGAGGTTGTTATTAACAGCCTGTGAGTGAATGCTTAAGGTTTAGGGGAGAGAGGGTGATTGGGGCCATCAGCCCCAGGCCGAGGCTTGAATTGTGGCTTATGACCCAAACACCTCTAGGTTCAGAGTAAGTGGGCCCATTATAACATTCTCCACTGGCCTTGGGGAAGGGCACTGTGTCATGGTAAACCATACGCACTTCAACATCAATATGTTTACATACATTTTAAAAGTTTGATCTCAATACAATTGGCCTCGTCATTGTGTTGTTGTTTTAAATTACAGAGAAGATGTGCAACATATATTCAATCAATTAAATATTCAATTACGCATTGCATGTATACTTAGTAGACAAACTGACAGACATATTTAAGCTAAATTTAGACTTTGTTTTGACTAATTGTATTTAAAAATATACTATCCTGCAATAATAAATGATTATATCTCAGTTAGGGTCACAATATCAATCTTGAACAGGCAAATTTATTAAATGCAAGAAAAACACCTTTATTTACATAAACGAGTCCATAGCACAGGGAATTGGATAAGCATTTGATCTGTTATTGAGTGATTAAATGAATCGCCCGAAAACTGGTCTAAAATGACTCGACTTTCCACCACTACACAGAGGGAAGCGTTTAGAGTGAACCGAGCCACCTGAATTAATCAAATTTCCAATGCTGCATATCAGAAAAGCACCATTAAGAATGAACGATTCATTAGAATTGCACAACAGTGGACCGTTTAGGTGAGCACGTGATTCTCTCAGAGATCTAGCGTTGCCTTTAGTAGCTCCTTTCTGGAATATATTTCAAAATATTATCCACTATTTTAATTATATTTCACTAGACACATTAACCTAATTAAATTAAGACATAAAGGAGAGTTAAAGGAGAGTTTAGGGGAGTGTGTTTGATTATTCTTTCAGCTATGTTGCATTTAGTCACAGTATCAGTAGTCTCACGCCCACGGATCGTTGACTGAATGTTTGATGCATTATATGACACATAAAAAAGGCCTTTATCGTACTTCCATGTTCGAAAAATGGAAGTTTCTAATAGTAGCGTAAAAAAACTTCCGCTGCAGCCTGTATCATTGGCCATAGCATGGGATTGTTGTGATTTATTTATGTAAAATTCAGCACAGATACATCTTATAAAGATACCAAACTCAGTTTACAATCATTAATTGAGTATTGTGAAACCAAGGAGATGGTTTCATGAAATTCTGACATATAATTCATGACTTAAAGGGGAGCGCACAAGCCATACTGTATGTGTATGCGCAACAATACTTCAGAGTCTGACCATCTTATTTCATTACAGAACTGCAAGAAAACAAACAGCATATCACGTAAAACAGCGGCAGCGAAAATCGCGTCGCTCAGATAATGTTACATTAAAATTAAAGATAACATAGGCCATCAGTATAAATAAACAGTTTTAAATATTGACGCTTATTGCGAAGTCCAACTAAATTAGAACTAAACTATTAGAATTAGAATTAAACTAAATTAAATTTTCTTAACAAAACTGGCATCTGTCCATTGACAATAGTGCAGGTGGAAATTCCTTAATGCTACTAACTGGAGCCGGATGTGACGACACACGGACTGTGATAAAGGCCTATTGGAAACACTTCAGGTGTTTCGAAGTCGTCATCGGATTGTATGAAATATACAGGATTTCCAGGAAACGTTTGTGTCACGTTCTTTACCCTTCTGCCTAGAAACAAAGATGCTGTGATGCCAAACCACCTCATGGAAGAAGAAAGCCGTCATGTTTACAACTGTGACAATGAGCGCTTATCAGGATCAAGTAAACGCTGGGTTTTCAAAAGTGCGTGGAATATTTAAAGTTTGCTGCATAGAATCTTTAAAATAAGTCCAACGGTGCGTCAAAAATCACATACTGTCTGGGCAGGTACTACATTTGAATTTGAATTTAATTCACGACCGTTAAAAAAGTATGTTCTATAGTATGAAAATGGGTAGTATGAATGAAATTCGGATGTACTACATCCACCATGTTGTTACTGTCACATGACCTAGGTGTTGGACTTGAAGCAGAACTGCATAGACTGTTCTGTGTGTGACATCAAAGTACAGCGAGAGCGTTTAGACAGCATTTTTAAAATGTTTGTTTTGATGTCAAATAAGTCTTGCTGTTTTGCTTTTTTGTTAAAGCAGTGTTGCTGTTGTAAAGTTATACAGCTACGGTGTGTTGCTGGGTTTTAAAGCAGGTCTGATTTTTTTTAATCTTCCTTATCGCTCTGTATTTACAGGATTTCACTGTACTGTATTCAGTAGGTGTAATGTATTCTAAGTTGCTTCAGAAGTATTGCAAGTACTAAGTACAACAATAAAACAGTGCATTGACATAAGAAAGGAAATGTACTTTTGGTACTTAAGTACTTTTAAAAGCAAGTACTTCTGTACTTTTACTTGAGTAAAAATCTGTCTTTACAACTTTTACTTGTAATGGAGTAATATTTGACCAGCAGTATCTGTACTTTCACTCAAGAAATGGAGTTGAGTACTTTGTCCGCCTCTGGATGCAGCACAAGAGTTTTACACACCTGTCTGTTATTGTGGGGACATTTCCACCCCCCTAAACATGACGCGGCACAAAACAAAACTTGATTGGTCATTGGCCATTCAAAGCGGCCAAGTTTCCTTTCTACGTGAGACTATGGTTTCAGCTACTCTTTGAATTAAGTAGCTTGATAGGTACTGGTCATATTTCAACATATTATCCATTATTTTATTTATTTGTCACTGGACACATTACCTCATTAAAATAAGACTTAAAAAGAGAGTTTAGGATCGTTTAGATGAGTGTGCACGCTTTCACCTAAAACAGTAGCGTTTAGTGGCACTGATAAATAGCATGTTACTTGGTATATTTCAAAATATCATCCATATTTTTATTAATATTTAAGTGGACACATTAATCTTATTTGAAATAAACAAAAAAAGAGAGTTTAGATAAGGATTGTAAAACAATAGTGTTTAGTAGTGCTGTTAAGTAGCTGGGCATATTTTAAAATATTATAATTATATTTCACTGGACACACTAACTGGAGACTGCTGACTTTCAGGAAACCAGGGCAAACAATCAACTCACCTGCTACAATCTTTTCCTGTGTGAAACTTGAAAAATTCTCCATGCAACATACTAAGAATGCACTGCACTCAGTGTCACCCACGGAATGGCCCCTATTTCCATGTTCCTTAAATAGGCCAGAGTGTTGGCTAGCTCAGTGCTGTGCCTGAGAATTACGTTAATGTGCAGAATGTTATGTGTATTATTATGAGTAAAATTAGGTCATGCATTCAATTTAAATATGCAAACAGTCAACTTAACTATTATAATAACTTATTTATGCTAAGTTTATGGTTTACCATGTTCATCAAACTCTTCACACTTTCCTACAGCATTACAACTTCAAATTCTTGTTTGAATTTGCATCTGTCTCATGACAACCATTTAAGGCCTCTATGCTTCAAAGGTATATCATTTGATATAAAGGTATATAACAGATTTTCCCTTTTTAATGGACTCTTCTTGTTTTTTCCCCTCTGATTGCTCCCTGGTTCAGCTCCATTCTCAGGTCAGCTCTGTGGAACGTGGATGTCAGGTAGTCTCAACTGTTTCCTGTTTCCCCAGCAGTGACATCACATCTCCGGGCAAATATGCAAGAGAGTGCTCCAGCACGCGCCTTCTGATGGTGTGACACTGCGTGTGTACGAGTCCGACCTTGCTGAGCACATCTGGGTAAAGTATTAATTGTCCCGAGGGAGAGAAGGTCATGCGTATTGACACCCCTGTCGGAGACATACTGGCTCGAGCTCTGATCATAAGCCCGGCTGGGTGTGGACAAAACCACCTGATAACGTCAGCCCATATGCTAAAATGAATTAGACAGCATATACTGTACACTGTAAAATTGCAAGGGTAATATACTGATATAACATATATATAAATTGCAATAAAATACTGTGGTTTTTACTGTGTAAATTGATGCAGACAGATGCAAATTGTACACAAAAAGAAATTACACATTGCATTATTCTTTCAAAGTCACCATTATGGTTATTTGTGTTTTCTTCGGCTGAGATCTTGGAGCAGAATAAACCAGCTAATGGTAAAAAATGCAACTGCATAATTTATTTATGCCAGCATAGTACTCATACAGTTAGTTATGACTGTACACGCTACTACATCACAGTTATTTCCTGCTACTGTTTACTGTGAAGTCACACTGTACAGTCAAACTAAGTTGTGTTAAATTATATAAATATTGTAAAAATACACAAAAAACTATTATAACTATTGTAAAACTTAAAAACTATTGTAACTATGTACTATTGTAAATATGTAACTATTGTTAAAAAAAAAAGTAAAGAAAAGTTTTTACACTATAACAACAATCTAAGGAAGCCCACCTTGAAGTAGAAAAAAGAAAATAAGGTAAATCTGAGATACGTTTTTAAAATAACAAAGTATATTTTACAAATGTGAGATATAGTTGCAATTATGAAATTCAAAGTGTGAGATATAAAGGTAAAATTGTGATATATAAAGTCGATGAAGTTAACTGCAAGAAATTGACATTGTAAAATATTGAGCCACAATAATGAGAAATGAAGTTGCAATTATGAGGTATAAAATCACATGATCAAATATTAACTCACAGTTAAGAAATAAGTCCACATTGAAAAATATTAAGTGACAGTTATGAGAAATGAAGTTCAAATTGTGAGATATAGATTATGAGAAATAAATTCACATTGTGAAATATTTAGTCAGAGTTAGAGTTAAGTTGCAGTTGTGAGATATAAAGTTGCAACTGTGAGATATAGTCACATTTGTGAGATATAAATTCACATTGTGAAATATTAAGTCACAGTTATGAAATAGCTTCTGACTGAATCACCGACTGGGGCGGGTCCCTGGAGCCGGGCCTTTAAGGTCGGAGAAGATCTCCGCCTTTCAAGATGGGCTTGTCCCATGAGCAAAATGGGATTTCCGAGCGGGAGGTGGCAATTGCTGGAGGGTTTACGACCCTTTGTTCTCTAAGCATGGTAATTTGCAAATGGATTTAAATCGAAATTATTAACGATTCTCAGGGCCCTAATATATATTGCCTATGTACCACCATGTAATATACACGCTTGTTTCGATCATACGAAGGCAAATTCATAGATACTAAACAAGGTAAGATTACATATAGTGAAAAGGGATGATCAGGAATGGGTCCCCTCACAAGCATACTAAAATAGTCTAAGAATATCAAAGACAAAATACACAATGACAATAATATACTCAATGGCCTGAAGAAATATGTGTGTTCATTCAAATAACGTTTTTTCTATGAATTAACTAGAACACAGTCCATTTCTACTCTGCTTTTCCTTGGGACAAGAGTGGGCTATCCTTCTCACATTCCTGGGGGGTCATAAAACCAGTGATATCATGATTAGTTGTCATGGTGACCAGAGGGTCTGGTGTTCAGCAGACATCCTGGCATCCAGTTTATTGAGTGAGGGGACTGTGACGATTTGTTAACCTAATGAATAATTGATTTGTTAAATCAAATTAAAATTAGTGTGTCAGATTGGTCGAGACGCTACAAAGTTGTAATTTTAAAATATTGTTGCAATAACGTTGCAATTGTGAGATATAAAGTCAAAATTGTGAGACATAAGCTCCAACTGTGATATAGTCAAAATTGTGAGATATAACAAGATGCAACATTAATAAATAATAACTTAGTGACAATAACTTTTGCAGAAACAGGTTTCAATAACCTAAACATCCTCATGAATTCAAATAAACATATCTGATGTCCTAAACAAGTCTGCTCAAAGCAGCTGTAAAGTTAAAGGGGGAACAATGACAGTGACCTTGTGATTTTACAGAACAAATATCACGCATTAGTCTACCTAATCACTCTAGTATGTCAGAGACTCACGCGCAAATCTTCCAAACAGAACAGGAGTCTGTGTCTGTCAATATGTTCACTGCACATACCAGCATGTGGATCGAGAAGAATAATAACCTGCTTACTATTCATATTTGGCATTCATTACTGGTGGCTCGGGATTATAGGTCTAGCTGTTCTCCTGCATTCCTGTTCATTGTGGTAGAACAACAGACTCGGCAAGCAGATGTGGTGCAGGCGTGGTGCAAGGCCAGCTAAAGAATGGACCAGACCCGGCCCAGGGCCCTGTGCCATGTGGTGGAGCCAGCGCATGGGTACAGATGGGAACCCCTGGAAAACTTGAGGGATGCTGCAAGCAGCCAACGGCCACCCACCTGTACCTGCGTGTGAATACGCCAGCCGTGTTGAGTCCAGCACCTGTTTACTGCAGATACTGAAGGTGCCATTAATTGAGAAAATGAGGCTGGAGTTCCACTGCCAACCACGGGAGAGGGAATACAGCTTCCTCATTTCCCTTCTTAGAGGTAAACGATTCCAATATCAACATTTTATGCCTCGTCTCCTCCCGCTCAGCATTGTCAGGATACTTTCGCCATGCATACTAATTGTGTAATGTGAAATTTAATGTTTTAAAAATTAAACAGCTTAACAAATGGGGAAAAAAATCACAAGTTATGGAACTGTTCAAAAAGGCTTTGACAACATATCAGAACATGTTGGAAAAAATAACGTGCACACCTGGTACTTGATATTTGCAAATTCCGAAATATATAAAGGTCGTTTTTAATGTTTTTGATGGAAGCCTCTTATGCTCACCAAGTCTGCATTTATCAAAATACAGTAAAAACAGTAATATTGTGAAATGTTATTACAATTTAAAATAACTGTTTCTATTTTAATACACTTTAAATGTATTCCTGTGATCAAAGCTGAGTTATCAGCATCATTACCCCAGTCTTCAGTGTCACATGATCCTTCAGAAATCATTATAATATGCTGATTTGGTGCTCAAGAAACATTTCTTATTTTAATCAATGTAGAAAACAGCTGAGCTGCTTAATATTATTGTGGAAACATTTTTTTCAGTATTCTCTAATGAATAGAAAGTTAAAACAGCATTTATTTGAAATATAACTTTTGTAACATAAACTGTAAAATCTAATTAGTTGGGCTTACTTAAAAAAGCATGCAAACCGATTGCCTTGAAAAAACTAAGTAAAGTGAAATAGGAATAGTATGTTGTATTGACAGATGCTTAGTTAGTATAGCTTACTTACACGAGAGTTCTAGTAACTAAAAAAGAACTGTAGGAGGTACTTTATCCTTTCATTTAGGTTTACTCATGACTTAGTATAGCTACTCACTGACTCCCAGAGTGCATTGCGGTATGAATAAATTATACAGTTGCTTTGTTTTACAGTCGTTGATTTTATTTGACAATTTTATTTGCTGTCTTGTGTCAGTAGTAGCACAACAAAAAGAGCAGATAAAATGGTTATTGTTACAAGTAATGAAAATAAATGAAATTGAATTGTTAGCATTGTTGTGATTCACGAATGTTTAAATCTGTGTGTGAGTGACTTCAGCATGTTACCACACACTATTGAAGGACATTATAAACCCAAATAAAAGCATGTCAGGGTATTTATGATTTTTTTTTATAAAGTTCATTAATATACACACTATAAATACACTAATGCTTTAATTAGAAGATAGGTCACGTTCTAAAAGCAACCTATTTATTACTTTTCTTCCCTTGAAATCTAATAATTTTGACTTCATAATGCATTTTTGCATTAACAGAAAGTAAATTATAGTAACCTAAACCAAGTTCAAAGTACCCAACCAAAGGGAACGCTAATCACTTTTTGATTGATGATAAAAAAAAAACACACATTTTAGGAAAATCAACATCAATTTATGAAGTTAGATTATGTGATGTTCTCTCAAATATTTCAGTTGTATTGAGAACTCAACATTCAAGATGACTTTGGGAAACGAGCGAATGCAACTAGTGAAAGATAACTGCAGACATGGAGGAAATGGGTGAAAAGTCTATTAAGACTCTTTTTCTTTTCCTCTTCTTCTGTTGTTATGTTGCACATTAGCAACATATTAATGCAATGCTGCCTCGCACTGGTTTAATAATGTCATTGGTTCCTTTGTGGCTACTTGAATATTTTAAGTAAGTGTCACTCAAAACAGTAAGTAAACTGTTTTATTTGCCTTGAAAGTAGCTGTAACTTAGTAAAACCTAGTAAGTATAACAACTAAGTAAAGATAACTAACTAAATCCAAGTAATGTAAACTAGCTTTACAAAAGCTATTTGTATTTTCAGAATAAAGGTTTTTAACATCAATAACACTAATGACAATCTATTGTACTAACAAACAATCTAGGGGCAAGCATCTTTTTTAAATTGTTTATACTACTAAAAAAGAATGTAAATGTACTAGATGAAGGGAACAAAGGTTTTTCAGGCACTTGACAAATGCATTATTATTTTCTTAAATGTGCAAAATAATATGGAGAAAAAACAGTATAATGAATATAAACTGTTGTGTTATAAAATTATGCTTTTCTGAATATTTTTATAACTCAAAAGTCAAGGCACAGGTTTGTCACTGCACTTTTAACCCATAAAGCATTCTAACAAAACACAAAGCTATACGAAGAGTTTCAGCAATTTATGTGACATCTGTGTCAGGTTCTTGCTCACTTCTGACCCACAACTCCCATACAGAGCTGACATGTATTGTAGGTGTAATCAGTGTCACAGAGTCAGATTCACTGAATCCTTTGCTGATGCAGATCATGATACTGTGGACATCCTACCAGGGTCAGTGTGAGTAGGCTGCAAACACTACAGGCTTGTTTTTGTAAAGCACAGGAGCTCCCAGGAGTGCCATAACTCTTAACCCCAATGTGGAGAAGGATGTTCCTATTGTGCTTCCTAATTGCAATGTGGATCTTTCATTTAGTCTGTGTAAAAAATCACGTCATTTCCTGTCCTGCTGCTGGAAAGAGTTTTTGGTGACAGCCCAATACTCTGGAATTTTCTTGTTCCAGTGATCTATGACCTATATGAACTGCGAAAACCCATTAAACTATTTACTTAAAGGGGTCATATGATGCGATTTAAATTTTTCCTTTCTCTTTGGAGTGTTACAAGCTCTTGGCGCATAAAGAAGATCTGTAAAGTTGCAAAGACTAAAGTCTCAAATCCAAAGAGATATTCTTTATAAAAGTTAAGAGTCAGCCACACCTACCTAAAACGGCTCGTTCTAACACCCCACATATCTACGTCACTATCTTGGAAGATTTGCATAACACTGCCCAAATGTTCACGCAAAGAAAGAAGGCGTAACTCTTATTCTCGCTGTAGTATTGTTGCCGCCGCCATGTCGTGAAGTCGCTGTGTGCTTCGTTGTGAAAGCGAAACCACTTTGCTTGGCCTTCCAAAAGAGGACGATATACGCTTTGTCATGCCTAGAGCTGATCCGTGCTGGTCGCTGAGGAAATACATCAACTTCACGCTGTCGATCGCCGGATCGGCTTTCACCGTGGACGAAGCGGAGTCCAGCCCGGGGTCATCACATGTGGTTGCCACAGGCATCACAATATGGTAAGGGACGTAACATTTCCGTCACACGCTTGAGGAATTCGGCCAATCACAAGGCACTGGATAGCTGGCCAATCAGAGCACACCTCGATTTTTCCGAAAAAAAAAGTTTCAGAAAGGCGGGGCATAGAGGAGAAACAATAATGTACAGTATGTGGAAAATAATGTGCTTTTTGAACCTTAAACCGCATAAACACATTTCATTACACCAAATACACAAAATAATGTTATTTTTAGCAACATCTACTTTCATTTACCTACAACAAGGGCTACTTTTGGAGACGCTGAACAATTTAGGTTCTCTGAAAATGAGAATGTCAGCATTAATTTGTAAATATTTATTAGGTTTGACAGCTTCGGAACCATTTTTCTTAAGGGTGTTTGATGCTTGTGACCGATCATAGACCCCATAGTCGACCACTAACATCTTGTCTGAAGTTACTAACTATTGTGTTTACTCAACTAATTTCCTGAAACCACAGTAATGATTACGATGAGAGACGTTTTAATCAGTTTCGTCCTGTTATGTCTGGTGTGCACTTTATAGACAAATCACACGAGCAAGACAGCATAAGTGATCGACGTCATTATTCAAGTATTTTGCCTGTGAAAACAACAAAAGCTTATAGCACCTCTGAACTCATGCTCTCCAACAGTCATACCAAAAATCATTACGTTTATCCTCAAATATGTTATTCTGACAAAAGAGAATTTCCAATGCCTTGATCCCATGTGTTTACAATGTGACAACAGGGGGAGGATCAGTAGTGGCTGACCTTGGCCACTGCACAAAGTAATATCATTTTCCCTCATGTGCGCAAACATTTTAGAGCGATGTTGTTAATGAGTTCGCAAGGCATCTTTTCCTGGTGGATAGTCAGATCTATTTCCTTAAGACTTCACTTCAAATGAAAATCATGGAAATGAGTCATAGTGCCAGTGACAGTTTGTCATGACACTTCTTGACAGGTGCATAACAGGATGTACACTATAGTGTTCATACATAATCATACAGTAGCCTATAAGCAAAGATGATGTTGAGATGTATAGGTATCATGATAAAACATTGAACAACATATTCAGGCTCATTTTTATTTATTAATATAATATCGCTCATTAATTGTTAATTGATATTTGTCTGTAACAAATGATGTTAATATATACAACTTGAAATACTACAAATGTATTACTAGTCTTTGTAAAAATTAACATTAATGTAGATTAATAAATGCTGTAAAAAAATAATTATTTTAACAAACTGAACCTTATTGAAAAGTGTTGCCGATATCGCAAATGTGTCTGCTGTGACTGGTTTTCGAGGGCCTTTGATTTTGTGACTAATATGTAAGTGTGTTTGTGCTGTTGATCGCGGAAAAAAAAATGCACAAATGTACTTACATTTTATTCTAAACAATAAACGTGAAGTTTAGAGCAAAGTTCTGTTATTTTAGGGAAGTTCCTGTATGAAAACCACGGGATATAAAAGGTAATTGGGATTTTTTTCTCTCACAAATCTGAGTTTATATCTCACAATTCTGACATAATTTCAGAATTGCTAAATATAAAGTCAGAATTGCAATTCTGAGAAAAAAAGTTTGAATTGTGAGAGAAAAATTCTTGATTAACTTTTTAATTTTTATTCTGTGGTGGAAACAAAAAAAAAAGCAATTGTGCGGTCAGAATTTTGAGAAAAAAGTCATAATGGCAAAATATAAACTAGTAATTGCAAAATATAAATGTAAACTCATAATTGCAAAAAATAAAAATGTCAGAAATCTTTGTTTATATCTCACAACTCTGACTTTTTTTCTCAGAATTGTGAGACATGCGTTTCTATCTAAACAAAAACAGATTGGACACTGGTGAAACTGCTATTATAATATAATGAAGTATTTGCACTTTCAATGTTGCTTGCAAAAAATAAATGGCTAATTTTGTGTGGCCAACAATGGAGAAAGATGCTTTTTGTTGCTTTCAGACGGTGTAGTTGCAATATCAACCAGCATGTGCTAACTATAGTCTATGCTAACCGGTGAAACTTTGACCCTTGTTGGTGTAAATGAGGTCAAAGGGTCATGTGGCATATTAATACATGTACTGCAGGTAAAGATGTGCTCTTAATCAGGTAGGTGTGAAGGCAACCTTGCATACGTGCCAGAATTAATTCAGCTGCTTACTTATGCAAGAGAGGTTGATTATGGAAAAACAGTAAAATTAGCATTGGATAAAGTGTCTCATGTTCACACAGCCCTCTTTTGTGACGCTCACATTCCGCTTTGTCATACTCCTACTTTTTTTTCTCTCACTTTCTATCTCTCTCTCTCATTTTCTTTTAATAAGCACCCCTACAGTACAACACTATCTATTGTTGTATTCTTGATTTCCTGAGAAAATAGATTTAGAATATCAGGTTTGGCAAACGTATTACAGACAGAGACTAATTAAAATGACTTTAAATGAGAATTGTAATTTCATGCCAAATTTAATGCTGTTTCTTTATAAACTTAAAAGATTAATTCATCCAAAAATGAAAATTCTGTTTTTATTTACTTACCTTCATGTCATCCCAAATCTGTATGACTTTTTTCTTTCTTTGCTAAACAAAACAGAACATTTTGAAGCCTGTGCTGGGTGGTTGCTCCTTTCAATGCAATATCAGTAGCCTAAAGGCCAACTACAGCTTCAAAAATATGCAAAAACAAGTAAAAGCATCAAAAAAGTAGTCGGTTCGACTTGTATGCTCTATTGCACGTTTACTGAAGCCATAAGATAATAACCTGTTTGCTTTAAAGCAGCACTATGTAACTTTTGGCGCTCTAGCGGTTAATAAACAGAACTGCACACATCCCGCGGAAGAACATTCCAACCGGAGCTACTTCTCTAAGTTTATGTCTATGGCGATGCAAACATATATATATATATATATATATATATATATATATATATATATATATATATATATTAGGTGTAGCCTTAAAGACTAAATAGTCAAACATAGCTACAGCTTGTATCAAAGCAGGTTTTGCCGTAATTAGGCCTGACAGGAAGCAGCAGCTAAGCCTAGGTGTCAGAACTCACGTGTGACCTGGACAAACTGCTGCTGTGGTTCAGATATGGCGCAGTACTTTTATATATTCATGCTCAGAAGATTGTCTTTTTAACAGCCTTTACATTTTGTGGAAAAAAACAACTATTTGTTTATCTTAGTTGCTGTCTTTTATGTCCAGAAATCATGAATGTCTTAAAGAATATTTGTATATGATTTCTCTTGGAAATATTGCAGTGCTTTTCATTCTGGCTCCACATCTTTAGGGAGGTTCCTTAACTCAGGAAAGACCAAGAAGGGGGAGGCCAGGGTGTGAACTCTACGAGGGTCTTACGGCACATGACTCAATCGTATGTCCCCACTCACCCATCCGCTCAGCCAAACCTCTTATGACACACAGACAGATGGTAAGTAGCATTCGTAGAAAGACTCTATCAGATGAAACAGCATCTCTACCCTTGCAATTTCCAGAAAATATGTTGTAATCAGGGTTGGGATATCTTTACAAGCTGCAGTTTCTGATAAGAATGACATTAGCAGGTGACTAGCCTTGAGTGGTTCGCTTTTTGTTTGTGGCCTTATTCAGCAGCAAGCTGTTTCCTACTGCTTTGGATATGCTTATTCCCAGAAGTGTTACAGCCAGTGTTCAGGATATTTGTGAACATACAAGCAAACAACTAAATATTTTTACTCTTAGAGAAAAGTTGAGTCACACAGTTTATAAAAATGGACTTGATTCAACAATCAAAAGAGCAGATTTGTGGGCTTGACTCAGCACCGTGCAAGAGACTTGTGATTTTATGTATTAGATTTTATATAAGTAGATGATCAATTGAATTTGTCATTGCTGGCAGAGTCTTGATGAAAATAATGCTGGTTCGGATCCGAACTGTGGCCTCAGGACAGCAATGTGATATGCATTGTTCTAATTAATGTTGAGAGCCATTAATCCATTTCCATCTGGGCCACCCATCAAGTTAACTGGATCATCCCAGATACCCTCCTCTGTTCGTAGCGATAAGGTACTGTAGATGTCTGACTGCCTTTTCAAATCACTTACATTACTCAGTTTTTTATGCAAAGAAACTTTCCTAATGGCTAATTTTGACAGAGGAGGGCTTTGGTCCCCCATTGCATGGGACACTCCTGCTTATATTTGGACTAAGGCAGAAATGTTGGGTTTAGTAACCAAAATAACTACTATACCTCCATCCATCTAGCTCATTATCATTGCCAATAGAAGGATGCAATATGTATATTATATACACTACCATTCAAAAGTCTGGGGTCAGTAAGATATTTTTTGTTTTTGAAAGAAATAAAACTTTTATTCAGCAAGGATGCTTTAAATTGATGAAAGTGTCAGTAAAGACATTTATAATGTTACAAAATATTTCTATTTCAAATTAATGCTGTTCTGCAGTTGAACTTTCTATTCATCAAAGAGTCCTGAAAAAATGTATCATGGTTTCCACAATAAAAATTAAGCAGCAACAATGACAACTTTTCAACAATTTATCGATATAGGCTAGCTATTGAATATTTCATTGTTCATTCTCAGGTCCCCTATTTTTGCATTTAGAATACCTTTGTCATAATCTAACTTCAAGCTCATCTTTAAAAACACTAATAATTTAATAACATTGTTAAATCTATATAATCGTCAGCAAATCTCAAAATGAATGCCCAGTTTTCATACTTTACATTATAATGTAATGATGCTTTCATTAACATATAGCATTTAAAACAACTGATTTTAGATTTGAGTGTTTTATCTTTAAATTTACTTTAATATTTACTATACAAAATAGCATGCCGTTTTAATGTCAGCCATTTACCATTTATCAGCAAATAATCATCCGCTTATATTGGCTAGAATTTTGACATATATGTTTGATTAACAATCAAATACATTAAGTACCTTGTGTCTTCTGAACAGTTTGATTAGGTAAGACTCCTACATTCAGCTGAGTGTTTGTTCATGACATACTGAGGCTTTTTTTGTTTTTTTTAATTTTTCTGAGGATCCTGAAAAATGTATCCATATGCTATCAACTATGAGTGTCCTTGAAGGTCTTTCACTTACAATGTGCTAAGTTTGTCTGCTCTTTTATGCAATGGCCATGGCCAAGTTATAGTCATGTGTCCAAAGCCTCAGCAGATTTTGATGCAGTCTCAGAGTGATTAAGAAGGCTTTTCGTTCTATCCTTAGCTTCCCGATTAGCAGGTAGGCCCCCAGTGGGACAAGTGCTTTTCAGCTGGCAGTTCACAGCAGCTCCTGCTCCTTCTCAACTCTCATTGTGTGGAAACTCAGAAGATGCTTTTCTGAGCTCTTGGTTTTCTCAACGTTGAGATCATGGTTCTTATGATGGTGAGTATTTTGCAGTCCTTTGGGACAGTTTGAGTTTACACTGAAGACTTTCCTGGTTCTTTTGGATCGCAGTTAGTTGAAAATGTAATTAAAACCATTAAGAGTGCTTTTTCACAGTTATTACTTTGACCTTGGCTAAACCTCAATGGTTTAGAAAATGTCTATGGTAAAAGTAAAGATTCTCTCCAATTTCTGTGCTTCAATTGGTGTTTTTGATGGTCTTGGTGTTCAGATCTGAATTAAGTGATCACGAGGATATCAACACAGGTGCTTGCAATAATACTGGAGAAACATCATTGCAGTTATCTGGCATGCATTAAAATTATTGTGCCAATCAGAGTTGAAAACTTCTGCCCGCATTTACAAGGTTCTGTGGACATCCATGATGCTTAAAACGTCCTTAGCTCAGGTTTGTTTAACATCTTTTTCATATGCATATCTTTTTCATTTCATATTTTTCATATTTTGAGCTTACAGATCCTCTGTATCACAAGAATTTACTTGTTTTGGGTAACATAATTGATTTCATATGATTTATATTATTTGTTTACATTCTGTTTTCTTCAAATGTTCTCATCAAAAGCAGATATTGTAACAAGCCTCTGGGTAATTTATTAGAATATCTTTTTTTCCAGAAAGAAGGATGCAGATTCAGCTTTCCTAGGTCTGTATTTTGTAATCTAAATTACATCAGTAACACTTAAAAATGTAAATTATCAAAAATTTTTTTTTTTTTTTGCTTTCCTGTAGTTGGACATTATGATCATGGGCCATTTTGATCACTATATCATTTTTGCACATATGTATTTTTTTCCCCATTGTGTCCTAGTTTTTGATAACCTTTGATAACCTATTGATGCAACTACCAA
This sequence comes from Sinocyclocheilus grahami, assembly GCF_001515645.1. Classification (NCBI taxonomy): domain Eukaryota; kingdom Metazoa; phylum Chordata; class Actinopteri; order Cypriniformes; family Cyprinidae; genus Sinocyclocheilus; species Sinocyclocheilus grahami. Next base: position 334,884 of record NW_015505978.1, on the reverse strand, counting down.
TATTTATACACGCACACACATACACACACACACACACACACACACACACACACACACACACACACACATATACAGTGTCATATACAACGTCTTCCATTTAAGGATTATGGAGGCCACTGTGCTCTTAGGAACCTTAAGTGCAGCAGAAATTTTTTTTGTACCCTTGCCCAGACCTGTGCCTTGCCACAATTCTGTCTCTGAGCTCTTCAGGCAGTTCCTTTGACCTCATAATTCTCATTTGCTCTGACATGCACTGTGAGCTGTAAGGTCTTATATAGACAGGTGTGTGGCTTTCCTAATCAAGTCCAATCAGTATAATCAAACACAGCTGGACTCAAATGAAGGTGTAGAACCATCTCAAGGATGATCAGAAGAAATGGACAGCACCTGAGTTAAATATATGAGTGTCACAGCAAAGGGTCTGAATACTTAGGACCATGTGATATTTCAGTTTTTCTTTTTTAATAAATCTGCAAAAATGTCAACAATGCTGTGTTTTTCTGTCAATATGGGGTGCTGTGTGTACATTAATGAGGAAAAAAATGAACTTAAATGATTTTAGCAAATGGCTGCAGTATAACAAAGAGTGAAAAATTTAAGGGGGTCTGAATACTTTCCGTACCCACTGTATATATATATGACAAAACTGAATTATCAGCATCATTACTCCAGTCTTCAGTGTCACATGATCCTTCAGAAGTCATTCTAATATGCTGATTTGGCACTCAAGAAACTTTTTCTCATTATTAATGTTGAAAACAGCTGCTTGATATTTTTGTGGAAACTGTAATGTTTTTTTGTTTTTTCTTTTTGGGTCAGGTTTCTTTGATTGAATAGAAAGTTCAAAACAAAAGCATGATCTTTTTATCATTATAAATATCTTTGCTGTAACAATTGATCAATTTAATGCCTCCTTGCTGAATTAAAAGTACTGATTTCTTTGCAAAAATCGTACTGACCCCAAATAGTTTTAACGGTAGTGTATATTAGGGATTATTATGTGCTTTGCAAGACTTAAAGAGTCTGATTTGGTCCTGTTATGCAATAAACCTCTCAGGCTGTATCATTTCCCTGTTTTTGTGCCGATAGCGCGAGTGGAAAAAAAGAGCTGGAACTGAGGCTTTTTTTTTTTTAAGCGATCATGGTCTTTTTTTTCCAGTAAAAAAAAAAAAAAAAAGTAAATGTGTTTCAGAATATAAGGCAATGCATTAACTGACCTTACATCCAGTTTAGAAATCCAACTTTATTGGTTAAAATACATCAGATGTCTGATCAAGAATTTAAGTTGGATTTCTTCAAGAGTGAGTGTTGCACCTTTTCTCATCGACAAAATTTTTTTTTATTTTTGGTTGCACCCCCTCTTCTGTCGGTAGAGAACCTCTTTTTCAGCAATCTTTCTTACATCCAGTTTAGAAATCCAAATTGTTCTGTTATTGGTTTTGTGTTAGATTTCACTGATTTACCCTTTCTTTTAACACATCAAGTATTTCTGTTTCTTACTTCATAACTTTGTTTTCTTAAATCACATGACTTGGTAATATTTAATTTCACATTTGTACTTGAATCAAAAATAACAATAGGCTTCCACTGCATCATCCTGTCGCATGTTTCTTCCACTTTCTCCCTGCACTTGTAGATAAGCTCTTTAGTCTAATTCAAGCGAAGTCTGCTCTTTTTATCCCTGCTTAGTCTCTGATATCTGTCCATTATTTCTGTGTCTTGAACTTCGTAATGCTCCCTCAGCCGTAGCGTGTGCCAGGCACAAATATGCTGTCATGATGTGCCAGTGGGATTCTGGTAGATGTACCTGTTTAGGTTTTTTTTTTTTTTTTTTAGCTTTGGTTCAACATCAACTCTACAGATACTTTCAGTTTTAATAGTTGCAATGGGCATTAAGCACTCTGTGCCCATTTCAGTTCTAAAGGTACCATGTCTTATGTAAAGAAGCTTGATTGTGCAAGGAAGTGATTGAGAAAAGACTTTAATGAGATTCTGGTCGAACAGGTGGTAGAAAAGTAGGTTCAGGTACAAATTTTTTTTAATTGAAATGTAAAGTATCAATTAGTAATCTAAAAACGCTACATTTCATAACAGTGCAAATGTTTCAGTATTGTGTTTGGATCACTTAGCAGAGAATTTTAAATTCCGTTAAGAACAGGATCGATTTAAAAGCATTCAGTGTTTTTTAAGCTTGTGAGTTTATCCTCTTGTTTAAGCTTATTAGTTTATGCCCAGGTTCATCAGGACTGCCTTTACACAAGGAATATTCTCATAAACGATGTGTTCGATTCTTATTATTATCAATGCTCTTATATTTGTTTCATATAACATATGAAAAGTATGCAACATGCTCAATTTGCAAGTGTGCATTAAAATGTAAACGGTTTCTTATTTCTAGTGAAAATGTTTGAATTTTGCATTTTTTAAAATATGTTTTCTATTTTTCTTTTCTATATTGTTTTAGATATTTTATTATATATTTATTTGAAAAACGATATAGCTGAATGAAGTCAACATGAATTCCAGAATTTCTTAAGTATTTACTTTAATGACATAAGAACTAGAGCTGTAAGAACTCCAAAAAAGTTTGTCAAACATGATGATCATTTGATCCAAAGTGCATCCTGAGCTTCAGTGAAATTGAGAACATCTGAAGTATGCATAGTTATTAATTAAATCATCTAGAAATAGAACCCTAGATATTTCTTATTCATTTTACACCATAACATATTTTTGTTTACGTTTACTTAAAACTGAAAAAAAATGTTTTGCTCCAGGTTTAAATTACATTTTAAATTCCCGATACAGCCCACATTCTTACATAGTTCATACTTGCAAATTTGTTTCATGGGCCTAAACCATTCAGTTGCATTTCTGTCCAATTTGCATCATTGTTTGCAATTGCAATTGTTTCCTGGGCTTGACATCCTAATGGAGTTGACACAGAATTACTTAACGCATTGTTGGTGATATTAAACTGGGCATGTGTTTTATGCTTTTGTCTTTTACAGAGTGGAAGGAGAGGATGAATGAGTGTGATCTGCTAGGCCAGAGAGTATAGCCCTGCTATATTTATCATCTGATTAAACCTACAGTCAGCTGACATCTACCACAGGCCGTTGGATGAAGTTAAAATGGCCTCCCACAAGCAAAGCTTTCAATGCTTTGACACCATCATGGACGACCCATCTCTCAAGCCCCCTTTCCCCCATGGGCACTGCTCCTCAGCGTCCTTCAGAGGCTCATCCGTCTCAACAAGACTGGAGCCGCTGGAGGATCGTGGATGCTATCTGTGTGCCGATCACCAGCAGGCCAAGGCGATGGCCTCAGAGGCCTCGGGAGCTTACTCAAACCCATGGTATCATTTCCAGACACATCCACACTCTCAGCAGTATACAATCAGGAGGCCCACTCGAGCTGAGGAAGCTCCTGGACAGGTTGAAGGTCACCACCACCATCATTGGCACTCCAGGAAGATTGTGCTTGTGAAAAACAGTGACCCCTCTGTCCGGAGGACCATCGTGCTGCACCGCAGGAGCCTGCGTAGTCTGGTGCTCTTCATGGACGAGGTCTCTGAACTCATGCAGTGTCTCATCAGGAAGCTCTACACACTGGAAGGCCACAAGGTGAGTCTCTTCTGGGAATATACACTAACATTCAAAAGTTTGAGGTCGGTAATATTTCATTTAGAAATTAACTCTATTAGTCAGCAAGGGCGCATTAAATATATAAATATTTCAATTTCAGACAAATGCTGCTTTTTAATTTCTATTCATTAAAGAATCCTGAAAAATGTTTTTCATATTAAGCAGCGCAACTGTTTATCTATCAACATAATAGTGTTTGATAATAATGTTTCCTGAGCAGCAAATCATTTTAAAATAGATTAAAATATAAAACTTGTAATTTCATATATTTCGCAGAGTTATTGTTACTTGTGTGTGTGTGTGTGTGTGTGTGTGTGTGTTTTGATCAGGTAAATGCCTTAAAAAAAAAGCCTTAGTGAGCATATGAGACTTCTTTCTAAAACATTACAAAATCTTACCGACCATAAACTTTTGAACAGTGGTGTAAATACTGATGTTTGTGTTCTTATACTGTGTAATCATCAAAAAACTATTTGAAAAAAAAGTAATGTTTAAGTTCACTATTATTATAGAGGACAGAAATCTCACATTTACCCAGCTTCGGAATGTATGAATTGAATTCCTTTAATTTCTGTCTGAAGTTGAATGAATTGTACACAAGTACAGAACAGATTGCTAAAATGGAGTTAACTGAATTAAATGGTTAATGTGGGGTGGAGGTGGGGATATAATCACTCTATCAACTACTTTTTTTGTAACTTTTTTTTATAACACATACCTTTAAACTTCAAGACTTTTTAAACTTTCAGACAAGGCTTTGTCATGCCATAATTCAAAGGTCCTTTTCTAGTTTTTCTTTTCAATTTAGTTAATTTTTAATTAAATTCCTTACAAATCTGCATTCTGATTTTTACCTCAATTCAAATGTATTTAATTGTCAGTTTAGTTCTAAGTGGCGCAAAACCCTGGAATTCAAAGCCTAGTCCACAGTACATCTTAAGTAAGTCATTGTTCAGGTTTGCTTATTTGTGTCTATCTGGTTGAGACAATGTTATAAAATGTCTCAAATTGTAAATAAAGTACATGTATCTATTTATATTTATTGTAAATTGACCTAAATTATGTATGGATGGCTGTTGGTTTGCAGGAGAAGCAAATGTTCTAAGGACACAGAGGCCTCTAGTGGCTGAAACCGGAGGTACAACCTGATACAAACATTCAACAGACTCTGAACAAGTTAGGCTAGCAAATCTGTTGTTCCTTCATTTGTAACCACAGCCCTCACTTTAGTTAAAAACACATGTTTACAGGAAGCTAGGTATTTGTAAGTGACGCCACATCTGACAGCTGGAAAGTCCCAAAGCTGTGGGACCTCGAAACTTGAGCTCTTTAATTCGATTTTTGTGCATTAGTTATTTGAGGCTAGCAAACAAAGTGACAGTCTCCACAGATTGAGTTGTATGATTTATGAAGTGCTCATAATGCTGAGAACAAGATTAGTTGAGCAGATCAGTCAGCGTAAAGTTCATTTTAGTTACTATCACTCCCACTAGTGCTTAAGGGCAAATGCCACAGACCACGGAAGAGGAAAAAATAAAGAATTACAGTCTGCAGGTGGTTTGGGTAGATAAGAGGTGGACAGGGTGTCCCGGGCAGTGTAAGAAATAGCCCCTCTGGGACAGAGCTATGGCAACCCTGATAAAAGGTGAGAGGCTAGGAGTTTATACAGCTCTGAGGGCAACCAGAGGCTGTTCCACAAAATCAAGACCTGTCTCTAAGTGTTCGCACGCAACGGTTATGGTACAGTATGCCACAGTGCTAATGATGGCATCACACTGTATGCAGAGAAAGTGCTGTCCCTTTAAAAGGGGAACACTTATTAGCTTGGAGTCCACAGAATGTCTGGAGTCGATCCAGGCATTTCCTGTCCATCAGAGCTGGACTCACTAGTCATTGCTGACTCTGGTCAGCGCTGCTGGTCCTCTGTGGGTCTAGCAGGCACATCCTATTAGCACTGCCATAGGCATGTACCTCCCATAGAAAACATGCTGTAAAGTGGCACACACCCCTCCACAGGGCCTGACTGATACATGGATAACATTATGAATGGCACCGAGACAATGCCAGAAATAGCTCGGCAAGCAATAGAGTAAAGTTTTATTTGTCACTGGCTGAAAGTTAAAAATGTAAGTAATGCAAGTGAACAAGAACAAAATCCATGACCCTCATGTGTCATTGAAGATATAAAGTATTGTGCTTCAGTTGCTGGGCAAGACAAATTTTAGTATATAATTTCTGCGTTTTCAGGGCTCCAGACCGCAAATAAATAGTTAAATGTAAATTTTATTTAAAACATAGTTTCTATTAATGACAGTTGGGAAAAAGCAATTGTGAAGCATTTTTTTATGTCAGTCAAAAAAAAAAAAAAATTTGAATTGGTCATTGGAGTGACTGATTCCCCCCTGAATACTGAACCGTGAATCATTTGCCAATTAGATTTGATTATAAATGAATGAGCCATGACTTGTAATAAAGAATACATATGCAGTTTTTATAAATATTTATATTTATTTATTTATTTAGTTTTTAATAAATAGCATTCTAAGAAACATTAATTTTGTAAAATATTGTTGGTAATTTATTAGCATAGTAAGGTTCAAATATATGTCAGATTGATGACATGTTAAAACCATATAAACAACACACACACACACACACACAAATATATTTAAAATACATATATTTATACATTTAAATAGGCAGTGATATTCTTACAAAAAGAATTATATTTATTTATGCCACAAATACAGTTAGCATCAAATCTGAACAACCATCTTTATCAAGTGGTTAAGGATATACACATTTTAATTCTGCATACAGGCTGTTTTTAAGATTATTTGTTATAACAAAATTACAGTGTTACTTAATGAGTTTTAAAAATGTTTGTAGCTTTCTAATTTTTAATGCACTCTTTTTAAATGTCTTTGAATACATTTTTCTGCTGTTCTTGTTAGATATGATCAGGATATTCCTTTACTGGTATTGTTGCACAGCAGTGATGCACCAGCATCCAGAGAAGAACTATTAATCTTGCTCAAATCAGAGCTATTTTGAACCAGCAGAAGCAGGTCAATGCCATGAAAACATACAGTTTGAGATACTTGCATCCTCTACAGTTCCAATTAATTATCTTCAAACCCACTGGAAAATTTTAAAGTTTAGAAGATATAAAACTGCAGAGCATGCAGATTTAGCATAAGGTTAGTATTGTGTTAAACAGTGATATGTGATGTTAATGTGTGTACTTTTACTCTCTCTATATACAGTATATTCTGCTTTCATGATTTTTGGAACCTGGTTCAACATCACATGTTGTTGGATTATTACATTTAAAAATGCTTTTTTGGACATATTATTCATGTGTCTTAGCTTTTTTTTCTTTTCCAAAAAGCCTTAAAGTGTTAAGAAGATTAGTTCTTTCTTTATTAATACCCCAATATTTCTAGCATAAGGTAATGCTGAGTTTAACTCTAATGAACTGACCTCAGATGAACTCTGATACTTGATTTGCTAGTTGATGTTGATTTAAAAAAAATTTTTTTTTATATTGATATAGTCACAATAGTTTTTTTTTAAATAGGGATGAAGACTTCTGGATTGACCTATGACCTATTTGTTTGTACACTTCTTGTTTATACTGGCCCATGGGTACTGACTCATGCACCGAAAACACCCTGCATAATGGATCACGCACATTTTCAGATCACTGCTTTCATGATTAAAAATTAGTGTGGGACAATGTACACACCAGATGACTTCCCATGGCCATTAACCTTTAATTGGTATGGCTTCAATCCCTCATAGCACATTTCCTCATCAGAATTTGGCAGTTATAATAATCCCTGCTGATTTAATTTCAGCCAGATATTGCTAATCTTATCAATTTGATTCTGTCATATTGTAATCAACCAGCAGCACAGTCTAACGCAGATAGAGCTATTTGCATGTTTTTCAGATTGACAGTGTGCACAGTCTGCTCCAGTGCCCGAGCATTTTGGTTTGTGTGGGACGTGAGCCTTTCCACCCACTCCTGTTGGACAGCTTCAGGAAGAACTCTTATGACAAACTTCCAAGGCTGAACACAAAGCCACGCTCCAGTGTCTGCAGCGATGAAAAGTGGGCCAAGAAAAATGGTAGGTCACACTCCAATAAGTCATTAATCATCAATTTTTGTCTTTCTTTACAGTAAAAATATCTAAAGAACATAAATTTACTTGAAGCAAAATTTTGCAACGTAAAACTTGGTTTTAGAGAATATATTTTCAGTTATGTGTATTTTTTTTTAACCCTGTGGTAAATTGTATTTATTTTTTATTCTATGAGTTTAATGAAAGAATTGTATATACATATTTTGTAATAGTTACTTACTTTGTTTACTTATAGTCAATTTTGGACTTGAAACAAAGAGAAACGCCATCCATCCAAGGTGTGATTCAAGCAACAGATCAGCAGGACTGTCCATCTCATCTGAAATGTTGTTTCCGAATGGACTTAACTCATTACCACCAGGACACCGAGGTGCTTGTCCTCAAACGGGAGAAAATACGATGGATGATGACATTGAAAAGCGAGTTCTGGTCAACAAAGACGGAAGCCTGTCAATGGAGATGAAAGTGCGCTTTCGACTATTACACAACGAGACATTGCACTGGTCCACAGAAGTGAAGAAGTCAAAGAGCACTTTTAATGAATCCCATATTGTACATGATGATGCTTGTTCCCTCTCGCATGGCAGTGCAGAGAGCTGCTCAGAAGCCGATTCTCTCTCTGCTGGCGAAGCAGATGAGACATACAGCACCAAACGTTACCAGAGACACTTTGAGGAGCCACATTGCCAGCACTGCTGCACTCACTGTCAGGAGTATGATATCTGGAAGAATCCTGTACCTCCCGATCAAGAATCTGTAAGACGCATCAGATCCTCAAGCTCCAGCGCATCCTCGCGGAGAATAGTGTGCAAAAAGGCATCTACCGACAGCATGCGCACAATGTCCAGTGAAGAGTACACAGAGCATGTAGTAGAAAAGGCAACTTGCATTCAACAGACCTTCGGACAGCAGGGCGACACCACGATTGAACAATGTACCATCAACCATTGCCGCAGTCGAAGTGAAGTACGCTCAATGTCCCCTAAAACAAAGAGCACAAGTACTGTAGAAGACAAGCGCGAGAACACTCATGTATCTGAAAATGACGAGAAAAGACCTGATGTCATATCCTCTAACCTCCCTAAAGATCAATTAAGTGTTCAGATCACTCAGCCAATGGAGGAAGAGGAGAGGCCTGTATCTGTTGTGAGCTCTTCTCAAATTTTAGCATCGCTGAAAGAGGATCAAGATGATGAAGATGTCGACCTTCCTTCGAGTATCACGAGAACATCCCATGGCCAACAGGAAGATGAGGAGAGCAAAGTTGCAGAACCAAACCCATGTTCTACTACACCTTGTAAATCTCCTGCATCTCCGGCATATTTATCACCAAGACCACCAAGCACAGCTTCATCTTTAGGACTGTCTAAAAGATCCAGAAAGTTGGCCAGTCCAGAAGTGGATGATGAAGAGGGCAGGTCTGAAGCATCTGCTTCACCCAAAGCTTCATCTGGACCCACAAATTGTAAATGTGTAGTCACAAAAGACATAGCAACTCTAGGGGATTCTGAATCAAATGATCAACTAGAAGGCATTCAACCCAAAACTTATGTGCAAGATGAAGAAAAAGAAGAAAGGGCACTAAGTTCAATGTCAGCCAATTCAAAAACGTCTACAAAGTCATTGTCGGAGTTATCAACCTCTTATGAGAATGAAAATGGTGCTGAGTGTATTGGAGCAAATGGCAAAATTATAGTGGTGCGATCCTCGAGTGCTATCTCCATAAAATCCATCACCTCTGGAAAATCAAATAAAACAAATGTTTCAGAGGTACTTGAAAAGGATGGAAGAGCAGCCAGTGCCATGTCAATAAAGTCTCAGAAATCTGACAAATCAAGACAAACCGAATTCTCAGACAATGTGTCTGAGGAACAAATCTCTGAAGTAAGAACATCAAGTGCCATGTCTGTTAAATCAAACACATCTGTGAGGTCAAAAGCATCAGATAATGGCTTTGATGAGCTTCCCACATTACAAGACTATGTTGAGGAGAGGGCTGTAAGTGCTCTGTCATCTAAATCAAATATTTCCACTACATCTAGTCGGTCTAAAGAGCCACAGTCTGTAACTGATGGGGCATCAGAGGAGAGAATAGAAGAGAAAGCTTCAAGTGTTAAAACTGGAACATCAAACAAGTATGGAATCCAAGAGGTGACAAATGATGATCAAACAGTGGAGAGGGCTCCCAGCTCCATTTCGATAAAATCAAATATTTCTGCAAGATCTAAAATGTCAATTGAGCTGAGCGAGCTTGAAGATCAAGACAGGGCCCCCAGCAGCATTTCTATTAAATCAAATATCTCACATAAATCAAAGTCTGACATTTCAGAAGCAGTATCTTTTCAAGAAAGAGATGAATCTTTAAATTCAGTGAAATTAAACACACCTGAAACTAAAGCAGCTCCTCAAGTGGGGCTACCAGGGGAGAGATCGCCAAGCTCTGTGTCATCAAAATCAAATATGTCTACAAGATCCAAAACATCCAAAAAATCTGAGGTAGACCAAGATGGAGCACAAGAAAAAGTAGATGTTCAGGAAAGAGCATCAAGTGCTATTTTAGTGAATTCTACCACATCTGCAAGATCAAGGAAATCTGAAAAAACACCAAAATTAGGAGAAGAAACAAAGGAACGAGCTCCTAGTGTTACGTCAATCAAATCAAATGCTTCATTAAAATCAAATAAGTCCAAGATGGAGGAGGAGGAAATAGAAAACAGAGCCTCCAGTACTTTGTCTGTTAAATCTGAAGTTTCCACATTATCAAAAAAATCGAATGTTTCTGTGAGATCTAAAGGGTCCAAAATGTCAGAGGTGGCAGGAGATGATAATCGATCATCCGCAGTATATGCAGCATCACATACCTCTGAAACGTCAAATGAAATCAGCACAGCACCTAAAGAAACCTGCAAAAGCACAGAGAAATCACCAGACAAAGAGAAAAGAGCACTAAGTGCATTGTCAACAAAATCCACTAACTCCAAGAAATCCAAAGTATCTGATATGGCTGATGATATTGTAGATGAAGATAGAGATGATTTGCGATCTGTAAGTGCAATGTCCTCTAAATCTAATGTTTCTGCAAAATCTGTGAAATCAGTGATCTCAGAATTGGTCACAGAAGAAGCACTGGACCAAACAGAAGAACGGGCTCAGAGTGCATTGGCAGCACAATCCAATCAGTCAGGAGTGACGGTAAGTGATGGAGTTGAAGTAGCAGAGGAATGGGCGCTGAGTGCCATGTCTTCTAAATCCAATGCTTCTGAAAGATTAAAAAAGTCCAGTAATTTAAAAGTGCCAACTGCTTTGCCTCAAGCAGCAAAACACCAACCAGAGGAGCGAACTCAGAGTACATTGTCAGCTAGATCAAGCATTTCAACAAGATCCAATAAGTCTAAAACTTCAGATGTTTTAACTGATATGCAAGTTGATGTGAAAGACCAAAAACAAAAGAGAGCTTCAAGTGCTTTGTCTGCAAAATCAAGCATTTCTGCAAAGTCAAAAAACTCAAATATTTCTGCAACAGACGTCAAAGCTGATGAAAAAGGAGACAGAATACCAAGTGCTATGTCAGGAAGATCTGCTATTTCTACCAAAACCAGTATCTCTGCAAAATCCAAAGCATCACAAGTTTCAGAAGTACCACCAGAAGAGACTGATGATGAAGAAAGTGAAGTAAAAGCACCAAGTATTACTAAATCCAGTATTTCAGTAAGGTCCAATAAGTCAAATCATTCAGACTTTAGTGCTGAAGAAGGGGTTCAGAACATAGAGAGACCTCCAAGTGCAATTTCAATAATATCTGATGCCACACCTGATGAAAATGAAATCACAAATGATGATGAAATCCAAGAAAGGGCTCCAAGTGCTGTTTCTGCAAAATCACATTCCTCTGTAAGATCCAGGACATCAAAAGTTTCTGAAATAATCATAGATGAACCAGATAAACAAAACGTGGAGAGGGCACCAAGTTCTAGGTCATTGAAATCTGATGCCTCTGGAAGATCTGGTCCAGGTGACCCTGTCAACAAAGAAAAAGAAGCAAGAACAGAAAGTGGTTTGTCCTCAATTTCTGTAAGATCAAAGAAGTCAGAAGATTCTGAGATAAACAACAATGTAGAGCAGATAGCATCAAGTACAGCATCAGTTACATCTACAACATCTGCAAGATCTAAAAGGTCAAATATTTCAGTAGTTGCTCCTAAAGAAATTGGGAAAACAGATACTGAAGATGTTCGAGCATCAAGTGCAATGTCTGCAAAATCTTGTACATCTGAGAAATCAAAATGTTCAGAAAGAACAGTTGAGAAGGATGAAGAAGCAAGTAAAGTGGTAGACAGAACATCCAGCTCTTTGTCTGCAAAATCAAATCAATCCATAACATCTGATGCCACTGTTAAATCAAGTGTTGTGCCTACTAAATCAAATGCTTCTGCAAAATCCCTCCTCTCAGAAGCTGAAGAGCCTGACAGAAGATCCACAAGTGTGGTTTCTAATGCATCTGCAGATTCTAAAATGTCTGAAGCTGGTGTGTACACAAAAGCAAACCGTTCACCAAGCAAATTGTCAGTTAAATCCAATGTATCTACAAGATCCAAGAAGTCTAAAATTTCTGAGGGTGAGGACCATACACCCACAAACACAGAAGATAGGGAATTAAACAGAGATGAGAGTCCGTTGTCCAATCACTCAGAAGTATCTCAAGCAGAGAATTCAAATGAATGCATTTGTGGTGCAATAAACAAGCCATCAAGTCCAGTGGCATCATCTGAAAAAGACTCCGACCATGAAGAGGTACCTGCAAGTCCTCTGTCTAAAAAGTCAGCAAAGTCCAAAATTAGTTCAGTTGGTTCCGCCTCTGAAAGAGTTTTAACACCAACAAGCACCTCAGTTTCTATTGGGGTTGTTGAAGACCATGAGGCTGATGATGTTTCAATTAACTCAAGAATATCTGCTTCATCAAAGACTGAAATCTGTGGTAAATCTGACCAGGGTTCATCAGAATCTCCAGTACAAATCACAAATGAAGCAACACCGACACCAGAGGGAAGACCTAAAAGTTCTACAACAGCTAATTCAAATGTCTCTCGTAAATTGAGGTCCAAAAGCTCTCATTGTGGCTCTGCATGTCCTACAGACACAATTCAGGACAGAGATGATGTAGCAAGCAATAAATCCTCTAAAATAACATATTCAATAATTTCATCTGATAGCCAACCATCTGCCAACAGTTCAGTGAAACAGAGCTCTCAAACCCAGAAGATTTGTCCATCTAGCAAAGCTTCCGGTATGTCTGTACACACTGAAATCACAGGTCAAGAGAAAGCTGAAAGTCCATATGTTACCAAAGTGTCTCATAAATCTCAAAGTGTCTGTTCAAAATGCAGTTCTACACAACAAAAAGGAAAAATGTCACCTGCTTTGAGTGCCTCAGCAATCTCAGACTCTGAGAAATCCAAAACCAAAGAAGGAAATACTGCAGAAATGACTGACAGGCCAAAGAGTAAAATATCCAATCCATCCTCTCATTTGAAAGTAAATGGTCAAAATAATTTTGAAACTACAGTTGTCAATGAAAGAAGCAATAAATCAAACACCATGTCAACACAGAAAGTTGAGGACAATGCAACCAGGTTATCTGTTACCTCAGGAAACCATCTAAGTCCTAGCCCACCAAAATCTCCTAAAAAATCCAAAAAACCTGTTATTCTACTTGGCAGCTCTAATGATAGTGTGTTATTGCAGACAGTTCCTGCTCCAGAACCAAGAGAAGAATATACTGACCATTTGAATGCTGCAGCAGAAAGACCTCAGTCTTGTAGATCTGATACAAATGTCAGTGAAATTAAGAGTGAAAAAAGTAGCAAATGTAGAAAAAGAATTGGAAGCAACTCTTCTTGCCACAAGATGAATGATGACATGTCTGAGCCGAGTCCTTCTCGCTTGCCAAATGCTTCTCCAACTGAGGTGGTGAATGAATGGCTGAGGAAAATCCCATCAGACACCACCTTGTGTGATTTGGGGGACGAATTCCATGACAATTATGTTTCAATAGAGCCACTTTGCACATCTGATGTGCCTTCAGGAGTTGATAATGAGCATGGAAGTTTGCAGCCAAGGGATGTTACCAAGCTTGAAACACAAAATGAGATGGAAGGTGCTCATGTGGTGAGTACAGAGGGTGCTACGGACAAAAAATCTCCTGAAGTTGCTGAGGGTGATCACTCTCAGAGAGGGGATGAACCAAAGATGTTTAGCTCCTCAGTTCTGGTGATGAAAGTCTTGCTGACCCCCAAACTCGACCGATGCAATAGCCTACCAGAGGTATCTCCTGTATATGGACGTAAGCTCAGTGCATCAGTGCAAGGTCTTCTGGATTGTTTGGCAAATCTTCAGTTGTTAGACTTTGGTCCTAGTGATGAAGATGGTAAAAAAGAAAAATACCAGGAGCTCACGAGCATGCTTAAGTCCCTTTGGCTTTGTGACCCAAAAGACAATGAGAAGACATCTGTGGAAAGAAACAAGCGTCTGGATGAGGAATTCAAAGCCAGGTCATCCTCAGGGGTAGATGTTAACAGTGGCTCAACCGGTTCAGGGAAAAGTAGCATTAATGATGGCATCCAAGCCCAAATCAACACAGAATGTGAAGGCTTGGATACCCTGACAAAGGTACTGGAAGTTGATGAAACCGTGGAAGGGGAAGCTTCAGAAACCAAATACGATTCAGCCACTCCAGATATAGCAAGTCAAGCTCAGTGGACCCCAGAGACAAAGGGCACAATTGAAGTGAAGCTAAAAGATGATGTCCCAGGCTCTGAAGAGACAATCAGGAGTAATGATAGTCCAAGGGAACTCATTGAAACACCTCTTTCATCAAACAAGAGTTCTGGGAATAATCCCAAAAAAGAGGAAACTGAATCAGACCGTCAAGAGGACACAAGTTCAGGCAGCGCTCCAAAACATCAAAAAGGTCAATTATCAAAAAGGCTTTCTCAAGACCCTGATCCTGTATGGGTTCTGAATTTATTGAACAAATTAGAAAAGCAATTTATGACACATTATATTAATGCAATGGCTGAGTTCAAAGTCCGTTGGAATCTGGATGACAACGAGCAACTTGATGCCATGATATGCGAATTGCAAGATGAAGTCCGCAGACGGATACAATCAAGTATAGACAGGGAGCTAAGGAAAATCCAAGGCAGAGCTGAAAGACCAAGACCACCAAAAGACACAATGTCACGTGAATCTACCATTCAAACAGTGCAAAGGCGGAGACGTCTGAAAGTGATGCGCAACCAATCAATTGATCCACAACCTGCTAAAAGTGACGATGATTACACAATGACATGGACCGACTTCAGCGATCAACATAGCGATGATGAATATTGTCCTTGTGACACATGCTTGAAAAAGAAAATGGTATCCAAGCATGTGTTACCTGTGGAAATGTTTAATTCAGCCCCTGTAATGAAAGACTTTGATTTAAGGAGAATTCTCCAGATGAAGAAATCGTCTCCAACCAGTGAAAAGATCGAAGAAACTGCCAATGAAGAAGCAAGTGAGCTGGAAATAGAAAATGCAGGGCTTAAGGCTGTCAAAGAGGAGGATGAGAAAGAGGGTGCAGATAAAGAAATACTTGCTTCCAGTGCTCAAGAAATTGAAGATGAAAAACGAGAAAGTGAGGAGGGTGAAGAGAATGACAGTGCCTCCAGCACTTATGTAGAAGATAGTTCCGAGAATCAATCAAATATACTCAGACATTTAAAGAAAGATGTGAATGAAGTTGGGGAAATTGCTGAGATGTCTTTTAACACAATGATGATGCAACAAGATGAAGAGCAAGAAGAGAATATTGAGATTGATTCTGATTTAACGGCTGTCAAAGAAAGTGCAAGCAGTTCTAAGATTAATGAATTAGATGAAGATGTGGCAAATTATGACATTAGTGAATTTGATGACATAATGCAAACTGAAGCAGCAAAGGAGGAAGCAACTGAAGAACACACTGAGGAAGAATCAGAACAGCAGGACAAGACGGATGATGATGAAACTGCAGAAGAAGGGCAAACTGCAAAAACAGAATCTGTTAAAGAGGGTGAGACCACTGGCGAAGAGACTTCAGAGGATGGGCAGACTGCTGAAACAGTAGCTGTTGGAGAGGATGACGTAGCTGGTTGTGACACTGCAGAAGAAGGTGAGACAGCTGAGGGTGAAAAAGCAGAAGATGCACAAATTGCTGAAGCTAAAACTTCAAGAGATGGTGAGACAGCAGAAGATGAGTCTGCAGAAGCGGGTGAAACAACTGAAGATAAAGCTTCAGAAGATGGACAAATTTCAGATGAAGAAACCACTGCAGAAAATGGACAAACTTCTGAAGGTGAAACTGGAGAAGACGGCGAGACAGGTAATGGCGACACTGCAGAAGAGCATGAGACGGCTGAAAGTGAAACTGCAGAAGAGGGACAAACAGCTGAAGATGAAACTGGCAAAGAAGGTGAGACAGTTAATGATGATACTACAGAAGAGCATGAGACGGCTGAAAGTGAAACTGCAGAAGAGGGACAAACAACTGAAGATGAAACTGGAGAAGAAGGTGAGACAGTTATTGATGACACTGCAGAAGAGCATGAGATGGCTGAAAATGAAACTGTAGAAGAAAGACAAACTGCTGAAGATGAAACTGGAGAAGAAGGTGAGACAATAAACAATGACACGACTGAAGAGCATGAGACAGCTGAAAGTGAAACTACAGAAGATGGAGAAACTGATGAAGATAAAACTGCAGAAGAAGTTGAGACAGCTAAGGATCAAACTTTAGAAGATGGACGAACTGCTGAAGCAGAAACTGTTGGAGAAGATAAAATAAGTGAAGATGAAACTGCAGGGGAGAGTGAGGCATTAGCTGAAAGTAAATCTGTAGAAGGAGAGACTACTGAAACTGTGGAAGAGAGCAATATTGGTGATGATGAAACCGAAGAAAAGGGTGAGACAGCTGATGGCAACACTGTAGAAGGGCATGTGATGGCTGAGAATGAATCAGTAGAAGATGGGGAAGCTGAAACTGCAAGAGAGAGTGATACAGGTGATGAGGACAGTGCAAAAGAGAATGAGACAGCTGAAGATGAAATGGCAGAAAATGGCCAAACTGCTGAAGTTAAAGCTACAAGAGAGGGTGAGACAGATGGTGATGAACCAGCAGAAGATGAGCAAAATGCTGAATCTGATGCAGGTGAGGAACATACGGCTGATAATGAAGCTGTAGATGATGAGCAAACTGCTGAAGCTGAAAGTGATGAAGAGAGTGAGACAGCTGAAGATGGAACAGAAGCAGAGAGAGATACCGTGGAGGGGACATTGGTTGAAGAAAGAGGAACTGATGTAAAAAGAGCTGATGAAGATGAAGACAACACAGATGATGTAGGAACTGCAGGAGTTGTGTCAGCTGATGAAAAAGGAACTTCTGAAGTAGAAACAGCAGATGAGGCAACCTCTGAAGCTGAAACTGAGATGTCTGAAGAGAAAGCTGCTGTTGAAGATGGCAACACGGCAGAAGACAAAAATGCTGTGGTAGAGCTGACAGAGAAAACTCATGATCATGAGACGACTGGAGAAGAGACAGACAAGAGTCAATCAAATGATGAGGAAGACAAGGAAACTGTCAGTTGTGAAGCAGCAAAGGAGGAAGGTGTTCTTTCTAACTTTGAGGACACTGAGAGTCATGATGTTTTAACTATTCTTGAGGTAATTGAAGATGAAACACCCCTTAAGAACAAGGATGACATTGTTCTAGATAGTGTTGATGATAAAGGTGAAGAAAGTAGAAAAGAAGATGATGAGGTGGAGATAATGGCAAATAAAGCTGGTTATGTGGCCAACACTGGTGAATCAGCTGAAGCTGGTGATGAAGCTGAGGATGACACAGAGCCAGACGTGGAGAGAAATGAAGGGGAGCATAATAGGAACAGGCTAGGTTTACACCCTCTGTTACAGCCAAAACCAAAAGATGACAAACCAGATGGGGCGACTTCATTTAATGTTTTGGTAAAGCACAACTCGGAGTCTGAAGATGGTGCCGATGCTGACGGAGAAGACTCAGAAACAGAAGAACACAACCAAGTCATAGATTTGAGTTCTGAGTCAGAGATCAAGCCACAGAGGAAAACTGCACATAAAACCTTCAAAATGCTCGTTCACACTCTGAATTTCCTCAAACTCTCAGCCGCTGGACAACCAAAGAGCAGGGAAGAGGATAATGAACATGAAGTTGAAGATGAAGAGACTCCAGAGGATGGGAGTGATGATGCAGAAGAGCGTTCCTGTGTGGAGAAAGACGAGGTTGAAGAGAACAGAAAGGAGAAGGGCAAAGTCTCAGATATTACAGAGGATACATCAGAAGATGAGGAGGACCAGACAAACGAGACTGATGATGATTCAGAGGTTCATGAATGGGAATCATCTGACAATTCCTGGCAAAAGCGGATAACAAAGTCATCCCTGGAATCTCAGTCAGGTTCCTTTGATGAAGTTCATGAGGAACAGGCAAAAAATCAGAAAGGTTTAAATCATCTGAAAGCCAACTAGTAGAATCCTTCCTCAACATCAAAGACAAGAACCAAAGATGCTCTTTAGCATGTGAAAATGGTTCCAGAGGGGTTATTTCTCTATTATACTTAGACCTTATAATAATGATCCTATACACCTAAATTTAGTTTTTTAATAGCCCTTTGGATTCCTTATTTTATTGACCAAAGAGTAACATATAATGCACTTTACTTATTATTAATTTATTATGATTCCATTATACATGCAGATTATATATATGCAAAAGCACAGCATTACTGCTCAGGTACTGTAAAAAGGGAATTGTTAAAACTTGAAGCTCTTCTAACTTACTGGAAGGAAATTTGTTTAGAATTTTAGTACATTTATGTCAAAACAACATATTTAATTGCAGTTATTTATATAATTCAATCAGTTGTAAGCCTTAGCCATGCGAGAGACTTTTGACAAAGGCTTAATAATGTATCATAGTTACTGTATCATACTGTATATGTATGTGCTGCTATACAAATGTTCCTTTATTGAAATACAGTGTAAATGGAAAACACATCATAGTGACATGCAATGGAAATCAGGGGGCATAAACTGTGTGTACGAGTGCATGAGAATGAATGTGTATTGAACATATTTCAATCTGAATGTTTGTTTCATTGTAGCAATATGAATTAATAATCTAATTTACCTGTAGGTTGCTTGTGGGAGAGCATACCTTTAAAAAAAACATAAAATAATTTTTTTTATCCCTGCTAAAACACATAAGAGATGTCCATTCCATAAGACTTAGTCAGAATATGTACATAAATGCTTACTTTTAAAGTAGGTGCATTGAATGCAGATGTACAGGATTGACATCACCAGAAATCACCAATATACAGCATATTGTATATTATAAGAATTGAGGTGCACACATTAAGCCATGCCTTAGATGTTTTGCCACATAAAGAACTGCACATCTAATGGACTGTAATGTCTATGTTTTGATCACACAAAACTCTAATGTGAAGCGATGCAGATGCAAATGTGGTTCCTTCATTGCAGTTACTTTTCTGCTGGCCAAATGGTTAATGGTTAACTTAAATATAATACATTCCTTGTTACTTAAATGTACAAATTTCCTGCCTGAAATAAATATATTTAAGCTTAAATGGTTATTTTATTTCATTTTATTACATTTTTTTATTTACTTTTCTTGTTGTTGGCTTAAGAATTATTGAAAAAGCCTGAAAAATTCCTAGTGCTTTTCATGAGAGATCCCTTTTTAAATATGACTAGTCTGCTCAAATGCATCAATCAGGTTTTAAAAAATTGTCCATTTGTGTTGGCCTTTTGTTTTGTATGCTACTGTCTGTCTAGAGAGCAAATTAATCCCAGTGATCGGAGTAAAATTAATGTTTGTTGAGTAATTATTTATTTTTATTTACCTTTAAAACGACAAGTTCTAAAAAAAAAGAAAATTTTCCATTTTTAAAAGAAGGCCCAAATCTCTAGGATATACTGTACATGTCGACATATAGAATCCTTCCAGAGGGATGTTGCATAATTTAATTATGGAGTCATTGTTATTTAAGTCTGTCACTAGCAAGCATTAGCACTAATAATGACTCCCTGGGGCCGGAGTGGGACTCATTTTCAGCCCTGGAGTTTCATGCCTTAGACCGGCCCACTTATTTTTTTTACTGGCCTTTTCAGTGCCGCCTTTGCGCTTTCTATTATCCATTTTTCATCTATTATTTTTTGCTCGGATATCTCTAACAACTGAGTTTTGTTTGTTTGTTTGTTTTTTTGAGCAAGGTGGCGCTGTCAGGGGAGTCAAAAGATTATTACATCATCACTAGGGTTGCCAATTAACTTCAGAAATGGAAAATAAGGGACAATTGTGATTCTTTATCTTTTATTCTTTAAGAAAATAGTGTTTTTTCTTGTATTCTTGTAGAAAATAAGTGTAAGGGATGCTCCAAATATTTGTAGGCTACTGTACCATAATGTATGTCTGCCTGCAGTCAAATAGTTCTCAGAAATAATCCCAATTGTTTAACCTATGTATGTGCAATTATTCTACAAAAATGTCATCGGCCTGAGTACATTGTACTAATATAGAATTGTGACTTCACAAGTGTAGTGGTTTAGGAGGTGAAAATACTGTGAAATTACAAATGGCATGGAATTTGAAAGTGTAACAACTGAAGGTCTATGAAACGTCAGTCAATAAAGCATTTTAAACAATGGCATTTAAAGTTTTGAACTAAAAAATCATTGCAACCATATAGCCTTTGGATGCATGAAAATGCATATTTTTCAATTAAAGAAAACTTAGGGAGTGTGGGCTGCTTCTGGTGCTTGTATTTGTACTTCAATAATGAGGTCCAAGAATACACTAGAAGTACATTTTTTTTAATGTATTTTTTTCTCTCTCTCTATTTAACTGCATTACAATGAAAGACGTCTTCCCTCAGGTAGACTGAATGTTGGGCTCATGATCAATAAATTGTTTGCATTCGCCCAAACTGAATCAAAACGCGGATGGTGAAGGGAACTATGAGGCGCCGGGCTGGACAAAAGTATGGGAAGCCAAACACACCAAAAGTGGGACGAAACAGCGCGGTATTAAAGTGTTCTTTCTAACCTGTATTAAACCTGTCATCAGCGCGGCTCAATGGACCGAGCTGCGCGACAGACTCGACAGCGCAGAGAAGACGTGTTTACTAGTGCCACCGAACTGACAGCGCAGCGCTGATCAGTTACTACAGCGCAGCGCGAACATTAGGCTACTCTCCGCAGAAGTTCGTGTTTTTTTTTCCTGCACATAACGAAAATTAACCATGATTTTATTACACTAACCTTTCAACCATATATTTGTAGTTAAACTGTGGGTTAAAAAAATGACAATCAATCCATGGTTACTGCACTTTTACTATAGTAAAACCATTGTTAATTTCCGTATTTCCATAAGGGAAAATTTATGTCCTGACAGAAAAGTATCCGTACATTTTACTCTTTTTTTCCAAGTATAATCATATCCTACAGTTACACAAATATCCTTAAATGTAAAATTTACTTAAAATATGCCTTGATGAATGAAACCATAAAATATTTTAATTCTAAGAGGATAATGGAAGTTTCTGCTATGAACGTGACTACTAAATATAGGCTATATGTGATTCAAAGTAGCTAACACTACTGTTTACATGTAGTAGCCTAATATGAAAGATAATAAGCAAAAGAAATGTAATAACTCTTCATTATGTTATGTGCAGGAAAAAAAACACAAACTTCTGCGGAGAGTAATGTTCGCGCTGCGCTGTTATAACTGATCATAGCTGAAATAGACCTTCATCACTCTCTCGTTAGTATAATCTCTCTATTTGTATAACTATTTTCACTTTTCTTCCAGTAAAATGCATATTCTATGACAGACACCTGCCAATCTATTACTCTTCGATAAATCAACTGTCCACTCCCATTACAAAAGCCCTGTTGCTTTGGTCACTGTGCCTTTCAAAAGTTTTGGATAAGTAGAAAATTGTTTCAAGGGAGCTGACTTTGTCTCTGAACCTTTAATAGATCATACCATGACATTCATGACACAATAAAAAATACCTCCTGAAAATATTGAAGGTGAAAATCAGCAAACTATTAATAACCTGACCCACCTCATTCATCAACCACCTAGTTAAGAGTCAATTCCCAGCCAGTGAGACATCTGAAACAACCTGCATTTTGTTTTTGCTCCCCAACTTTGCTGTTTTTAACAGGCCGGCTGGTTCACTGAACAAGGGCAGAGCCCAAGGATCCCACGACGACTCCAATTACTTAAGTTAACGCCCCCCAAAATAGCGTCACCTGTCCAATCCATTAGTCTAATATAGATATTTGTAGACTAAATGTTATGTATATTCAGGGACTTTTAATTACTGTCTCTTTCTGACAGGTAAGTGTGTGGCTGGTTATTTGAAACTGTCCTAAGAGACTTCATTCCCTGCCTTTGCAGTGCTGCAGTCATAGGTATATACAGCCCCATTGGACAAGTCTGATGGATGGTCCTCTCTTGTTGAGTTTCCATCCTCTGCTTCCAGAGGGAACGTGACATAAATAATTGGTGTCACTCCCATCGACCGAGTGCCACACTCGAAGGCGGGGCTCAAGCAGCTGACAAAACACAGCTGTCTAATTTCACAAGTTCTCACCATATCCTAGAGGGCCTTCCATCTCCTTACAGAGAGAGAGAGAGAGAGACACGATGAGACCATTTGCATTTTAGCATCATGTAAAGACGGACCAGAGGAAGAACATACAGTGCATGACTATGTTTGCATGCCAGTATGGATGGCATACAGAAGTGAAGTTATTGCTTTAACTTTTAACTTTATTTGCAATAGTACTGTAATCATTTGAAAGCTTTATACTCAAATGTTTCAACAGAAACTGCTTTATTGCTTTTAGTCTTATAAGGGTCAAAGACAGGACACTTATTATATTCATTTATTCAAAAATACATCATAAAGTGCAGTACATGAACACTGACTTTAACTTCCATGATGAGTTTTTTTTTTTGTAAAGGGTGAAATAACTGTCCTGTATGGAAGCCTGTTTCCACCATGGATTACAAAAAAATAATAATAATAATAAAAGTTTAAAAAAAATTCCTAGTTCAGCAATTCCAAGTTTAGGTTTCAGATTTCTGACTTTTTCTTGCAATTCTGAGTTTATATCTTACAATTTTGCATTTTTTCCTCAGAATTTTGAGTTTACGGTATATCTTGCAATTCTGAGTTTATATCTCACAATTCTGCCTTTTTTTCTCTGAATTGCAAAAAAAAAATATATATATTGTAATCACCTTTGTCACACCCCTGTGGACTGTCGATTATGGTTTCTCCCTCTGTGTCCTTATTTGGTTGTTCGTGTTCCCATTATTAGTTAATCACCTCATTGTGTTCACCTGTCTGCCCCGTCATCAGCGGTGCGGTTCCCACGTATAGCTTTCCCCTGATCGAGCTGGTTAATCCGGTCCTGTATCTGAATGGTGTTAATATGGAGGTAGAAGAAGTTGGTCTTCCTGAGTCGAGTCTAGTCACAGCTGATAGTCATGAGTCTAGTCAGATCTCAGCTGATCAAACAGTCACGTCACATGACGTCTGGTTGCTCTAAATCCTGTAACTTCCTGTCTGTTGCACCCAGATCAAGGACTGTTCGGCTGTATCCCAGACTGGCTTCCAGCGTGGAGGACCCACCGCTGGTGTCGGCACGGGCAGCTGGCATCCCGAAACCAGCGCTCTCAAGCCCGCCAGCCTCTGTCACGAATCCAGTCCCTCCCGAAAACCCCCCCGCTGCACCAGCTCACCCCTCGCCTGGACCCTCCACATACCCATCCAAAAGTTCCGGTTACCCATCTCATCCCATCACCGTCTCTGTCCTCAGCCCCGGAAGGGCCCCTGATCCCCAGGTAAGCCCCGGAAGGGCCCCTGATCCCCAGGTAAGCCCCGGAAGGGCCCCTGTTCCCGAGTTCAGCCCCGGAAGGGCCCCGGATCCCCAGTTCAGCCCCGGAAGGGCCCCGGATCCCCAGTTCAGCCCAGGAAGGGCCCCGGATCCCCAGTCAAGCCCAGGAAGGGC